>NC_081405.1:506942608-507187608 GCF_030272615.1 Cryptomeria japonica | reverse complement strand
ATGAGCTCTTTCTGGAAATTGTTTTCAATTGAAAATCCTCTATGTAAATATTGGTTTATATATATATATATATATATATATATATATATATATATATATATATATATATATATATATATATATATATATAGGGAAATGAGATTATAGTTTGATAAATGTGGATATGATTGATTAATAAGATTTTTTTTGGATAAAGGTAAAAGTATTAGATTAATGCATTCTATAAGTGAATTTTGCGAAAATTTGTATTTTTATTCTCTTGCAATTGAGTGGGTGATTTAACTGTTTAGTTTATGTATCTTCTTGGGGGTACCTTTGGAATAATGTTAAAAAGGGAAATATGTGCTTTTTGTTGTCAATGTTTTATTAAATAAGTTTTTGTTTTAATGAATTTAGACTTGTTTTGTGTGTTATGGTTTTGTTGGTGTTTAATATCAATTTTCGTCATTTTCTTTCAAGTGGTCTTGGGATAGTAAATTTACGTGTATGTGTTATCTGTGATACCCCTTATGCGTTTTCTTATGTAGGGGAACTTGTCTGGCCCAGTGTAATGGTAGTTTGTGTTGAATATCTATGTTATGTGATTGGACAATGTTCTCTCTATGCCTTGATGTTAATATTTTTGGATTTTGGGTATCATTTTGATGTTTAACTAAACCAAACTCTTGACCTTAAATGATTTTGTAACCTAAACCAATTGGTGTCAGAGTTTTGTATCTTTTATGTTGTTATGGCTCGTATGTCTTTGAGGCTTCAGAGGTTGGGCTTTGAGCTTTATGTCTATTGTCAGTATTTTGATGCTCTTATTTCTGTGTGGGCCTTACTTATGGATGGCTATGGTGGCTTATCAGTCTCTTGGTATTATAGCTTTACTCTTCTTATGGGATTGAGCCATGTTGTGCTCTTTTGGAAGCTTTTAAAATTGATGTTTATGTGGTTGAGAAGCAATGTAATTCCAGACTTGGTTGGAACTCATTATTTGGCCTATGGTGCTTCTAATCCTTTATGAGACTTATGAGATTATTTTATGATGATTTTTTGAGGATGGTTAGTTTTGGGTAGGCTTAGTGTCATAAGGGGGAGTGGATTCTAAGTGGGGGTAGGGGCCCAAAGTGGCTTCCAGAATAACCCATTGGAAGTAGAACTTAATAAGTGATAACCTAATTAATAAATTAGGGAGTTGGGTAGTTTAACACATTAAACAAGATTAAGTGTGCCCTGCTCATGGATTGAGTGCTCCTTTAGGCTCAAGATGAGGTGTGGAAGGCATGGAATGGCATGGTCAACTACCTTGTCCTCTTGAAAGGTATGTTGGTTCTGCATGAGACTTGAATGGGGGCCAAGGATCGGGAGAGGTTGCCAAGATAACCTAGGATGGGGGGTTGGGACCTATGGAGACCTTCTAGGATAACTCATATCAAGCTATGTGATGACACTCTCCCCTTGTGAGCACTAGAGTCCCACCAAGTGTTTGTAGCCTTTGATGTAGTCATATTTAGAGCTTTGTCTTTGTGTGCCTTGTTTGTGACCTTACCTAGTGGAGGTGTATCTAGACCATGTGTTGTATTTTCTTGTTTGGTTGCTTGAGGTCCTTATGTTTATCTCCTAGCACGGGGGGTGGACCTTTTGGATCCACATGGTCAGATGGTAGTTGCCATCTTCCATTAGGGATTTCAAACCTGTCTATGCATGGATTGGATTCGTACTTGATCTATATTTCTCTCTTGGATTTGGTCATCTCAGTGAGCCAGATGGTGACTTTATGCACCTACCATGGCATATTTATGTGTTTAAGATGTAAACCATGTATATACATGCCTTCATGGCAATGATGTAATTATGATGTACTCGTGATGTAACTTTGATGTATTGACGATGTAATCTTATGTAAGTGGAATGAGTTTTAGATGATAGGTTTTCTATGTCAGTTAATGGAAATACTGATCTTGAAATTAAATATGTTCATGTTCATCTCATTGTGTTTTGTCAAGAATATGACTTTAGAAATACTTATTTTATGCAATGTAATTGTATGAATCCCTATTTTGCTTAAGTACATGTAGGATTAAATGTTATCTTTGATTTAGATTAATTCCTTAAATAATTAATGGTTAGATTAAGTAACCAGGTTGAGAAACCTTAGGGGAGAAATTGTAGTAATCTTCCACTTGTGCAAATTAACTTAATCTTATCCTTTTAATGTATAAAGTATTCATTAAATAATTTTTAAAAAATATTTTCACTCTTATTTGGGAATGTTAGTTGATTCCTCTAGGGTTTCTTGGCAGGGCGCTACATAGGGAGGAGGCCAAAGTCCAAACAATGGAGGTTGGAGAGGGGTTAGGCTCACTCCCTTCTACTAGTATGGATGAGCATGTTGTGAATCTAGCTAAACAGGTGTAGATAAATATTTCTTATGAAAATTTAGATCATTTCCTTGAACTGGATGTGGAACAATTGAAACCTTATAGTGAATGAACTAGACATGCTAAAAGGAGGTCAATGAATAAAAGTGCAAATGAAATAATTTCTCATTTCAAAAAAATTGATACACTAGATAAAGCCCAACTATTATCAATTTTACTTGTTTATAATGACTTAAAAGATGCATTCAAGTTGTTGGGTTTAGATACACCAAATAAAAAGAGGAAAAGTTCTCAGCTACAAAAAGCTATTGTTGAAAATGTTAAGAAAGGTTAGGGTTCCATTAGGAAAAACTCTCGATCAATAGATAAGACCATGTCAAGAAGAGTGATATTGGCATCTATACTAAATGAAAAAATGCCCCCAAAAAGACAAATCTCTTCACTTTCAACTAAGTTTGGCTTTAGTTGAAAGACAATATCATAATATGTGAAAAGGAGAAATAATTTGGATGATAGTTCCTCGAAAGGGAATTGGGCAAATATGTGTAGAGCTCCTCATTCTGATAGGATTGAAGATATTGCTAAGAACTTGGTCTCAAATTTTTGGAATGATAATACTTGTCCTTCAGCAATTAGTAGAGATGTTATAAAATGTAGGATTAGGCTCGATCATTATTATCTTCATGTAAAACATTAGTTAGACACAACAAAACATGAATTGTATGTGATGTTTTGTAATTCAAACCCTCATATAAAGATTTGATAAATAATTTTTGAAAGGTTTAGGCCATATTATATGAAGATAAACAAAGTTTTTGAAACTTGTTGTTTTCGTTATCATATTGAACTTAATCTCTACTATAAAATGTTTTGAAAGATTAGAAAATAAAGTGATGGTTTTCAAAATGCTCCTCCCAAGTGAACAAGTCAATTCATAGAATCTATCTTATGTGATGAATTAGATGATAATGCAACTAATCAAATAGATTGCATAAAAGGAGTTTATGAAACATATGGTGATTTGGCTAAATTGTCTTTGAGAAATGAAGATACTGACATGACAAAGATGGTAAATTACAAGAGTTACAAGTACAAAAAAATTGAAACAAAATTTGGTAAATAATCCACGAGATTCAATTATGTAGAAGAGGAGATACCTATTAGAACATTTATAGAAATTTTTTCGTAAACTGATACAATCCTACATACATCGTGGTTTTTTTGCCAAGTGGCAAACACAATAGTTTCAAACATTAAGAGACATTTTCCCACCTAAAACTATTTTATTAGTAGTCGACTTCATAGAAAATTACTTTTGTACATCAAAAAGAGATTCAATCATATTATTACTTTTTAAAGCACGTCATTATTATGGTGCATGTGTGTTATCGACATGTACAATTGGATTTGGATGGTGTCAATAGTATATTTGAAGCACGAGTCATTAAGAAATAATACATGTCTAAATTAGTGATGATACAGAGCATGACACACATTTTGTAGAACATTGCTTTAAGAAGTATTTTGAATATATGGCAAACAAAGGCATTAAATTTGATAAGCAATTTTTTTGGTCTAATGGATGTGTTTCACAATTGAAATCATTAAAGACATTTTATGCACTATGTAGATATCATCGAAATGACAAAATACCACATGTTTATAGTTTCCTTGAGAGTGGTCATGGAAAGGGTAAATATGATGGTGCAAGAGCTTGTATCAAATGTGCTGTATGAAAACATTAAATGAATTATACAAGAGATCATATAGATGATGCACATGGTGTTGTTGAATAGTGTAAGAAACACTTTGCATCAAATGATGTTGGTACATTGTCAGAAACACATTGGTACATTCCATATAGAGTGTTTTGGGAGATATCAAGTATGTGATCCTTTGTTTATTTTTGTTAAATCAAATTTTTTAAAATATTAAATTTAGTATTAAATTTCTTATGTTTAACATTTGTACATACATTTTCAAGGTGTGGATATAAGAGCAATCTATGGATGCAAGAGCTTAGATATGTTAGTGGATGTAATTTGGTGCCACTAGTTGTTACTGACACATACGATGAAGATGAGGATGAAAGATTTGAGGACATTCCTTTGATTTCTAGTGATTATGACCATATTTCATGATTGATTAAAAAAGGTGCGTGCACATGTATAAATTTATATCTCACATGCAAATTTTTAACAAGTACATTATATTTAAGTTTGAATTTTTCATGTAAATTTGTTGTGCAAAAGATGATTTTGCATTCATAGTGGAGGTTGGAAATATAGAAGGTGATAGTTATTATTTATTGTGTTGCACATAAGAGAGGAAGAAGTTAACAAAAGATGAAACAAGCGATGGAATGTTGTTTCCCACAAGTTCACTGATTCATGTGTAAATTATTTGAAAATGCATATCTGAATATATTTTACAAATTCTCACCTTGGAATTTGTTGATTCACATATAGGCTTAGTTGTATTGAACAAGACATATTTCAAACAAATCAAAATTATTCAACATAGGATTCATTTTACTGAATATCAAATTGACAACAAGATATATCAATATAGCCACCTAGTAATTGTTGTTAGCCTAATTATTCATCTAGTTCCACATTCATGTGGATGTCAGAAGTGGAGACTAGATAGTGAAGATCAAGAGAAAATGTTAAATGTTATTGAATATCAAGTTGAACCACTTGATGTGGTATGAGTATTTAGTTCTCATAGTAGTGTTTGAACTCATGAATTGAATTTATATCTAGAACTTAATGTTTGAACTCATAGTACAGTGTTTGAACTTTTCATGATATGGCTTAAGGAGGTGATATTTCTTATGTGATATTGTTTAGTTTTATGAAATTTTCATTGCAATTTCTTATGTGATCTATTTCAATTATTGTATCTTAACATGTTTAAAATGATGTTTAAATCTCTTAAGGGTATGTACAATTAGGATGTATGATCTCACATTGAACCCAAGACATAAGACCCCTTAATTTGACATTAAATTGAAAGTATTTATGCATATATGATATATTTATAATCACTTGAGTTTGTAAATTATGCATATGATATTCATATATGATATATTTATAATCATTTGACTTTGTAATTGTTTCAAGAATGAGGTATATTTCAAGTCAAATTCATGATATGGCTTAAAGGGATGATATTTCGTATGTGGTATTGTTTAGTTTTATGAAATTTTCATTGCAATTTGTTATGAAATTAATATTGTATATTAAAATGTTTAACATGATATTTAAATGTATGAAGGGGATGTACAATTAGGACATGGCTAGAACTTAAATTGACATTAAATTGATTAATTGACCCCAAGTAATGTACATAAGGCCCCTTGGGACATGATCTCATATTGAAACCAAGACATAAGACCCCTTAAATTGACATCAAATTGAAAGTATTTATGCATGTATGATATATTTATATAATCGATTGAGTTTGTAAATTATGCATGTATGATATTTATAGATTTTGATATATATATAATCAATTGAGTTTGTAATTGTTTCAAGAATGAGGTATATTTCAAGTCAAATTCATGATGTGGCTTAAGGGGATGATGTTTCTTATGTGATATTGATTAGTTTTATACATGTATCTTAACTTGGGGATGTAATTGAGATGGTTTAAGGGGACATAATTAGGGCATGGAACTAGAACTTGGGGATGTAATTGAAATGGCTTAAGGGGATGTAATTGAAATGTCTTGTTCTTGACAATGTTGAATAGATTAAATTTAGATCTATATAAACATCTAATCTAATCTACTTGATATAAATATCTAATCTATAAGCATGTCTAGTCTAGATATAAATGTATTTAATGTATATAAACATATAACATATATAAATATCTAACATATAAACATCTATAAACATGTAATTTCGGAGATATAAACATTGTCAAACAAACTGAATATAAACATATAATCTATCTATATATAACCATTTATATAAACATCATCAAATAAATGTCAAGAACTAAATCTCAACAAATGTACATGTCTCATCAAATATATAAATGTCAAACATAAATTATATCAAATGTATAGGTGTATCATCAAACAGGTCAAGTGTCTAAATACATGTATATATCAGGTGGACACAAGTAAACATGTCTAAGAAAGTCTATATTAAGGTAAACATGTAGATAGATGTGTTCTTAGTGGCAGCTTGGTCATCATGTCAGCTATGAATGGAGCAACCCTCTGAGTGAGAGAACTGGTCTAATGGATGTGCAACCGATCCCTACAAATAGTAAAACACATTAAATATCAATAAATGTACATGTGTATGCATAAAATCCTATTTGAATTATAAAAAGAATGTAAATGTACACATGTGTATGTATATACAAACATATGTACATAAGAATTTAAAACTCACATGTCCACTAGCAAGTGTCACATCAACTGAATCCCACCTATGCACACACTCTAAACTCAGGCTAAGAGTAATGTGAGCTAATTGTGCCTACAAATATATATAATTATGTAATTTGTTACATGTGTATGTTAGGACTAGAAATAATTGAAAGTTACAAAAACTATAAATTGAATAAGTGAATACTTTTAAATCATTTATTATACATGTACCTAGGTATCAAGTGCCCAATTATGATCATCTGCTACCATCATATCTACCACAACAACTATATCTACATATTTGTCCATGACATTCTCTATGAATGACAACTGTAGGAGGCTATGTAGATGAGAGAGAATCAATGAAGAGTCTGACCATAGTAGCATCTCCATAAAAACTAGTATGGATCAACCCCTATAGCTTCTCTTTGAATGAATCCAGACCCTGTAGTGTGATATGAAGCTATTTATCGTGTATCTCCCCCTCTGCAACAATAGAGTGGTTTGTTGGTGGGTCATGTTGCACAGACTGATGAGAATGTTGTAAATGTCTCAACGTATAACTTGATGCTACAACTTGTGACTCTCTAAGAACCTCCTACCTAACCTCATCTAATAGTATATAATGGTAGGATGAAATAAAATAGTATGCATGTAAGAGGCCCTCTACCAAATAGTGAGACATCTCAATCTAGCAAGCACCTCCTAAGATAGTTTCTATGTCCTGTGGCATTGGGATGTTAGTTATAGAATAATGATCATCGGCCACATGACTAGATGATGTGTCTGCTAATGGTCTCGGTTGTGGACGACTCATCATATATCTACCTAGCTGATTAGGATAAATGGTAGTAGCAACAACAACAATATCTCCAACGCTATCAATTGCTTCCCTGTGGGAAGTGATGACCACCTAATCTATTATGAGGGCAAGGGATGGGGATATCACAAGAAACCTATGACCAATTAAATGTCTATAGGTTGGCACTTGTCAGTCAACTCTACAATGCAACTCTCGGTCTACCACTTTTCCATGCCCCTATAAAAAATAAGTCAATAGGTCAAGGTAGTTGACCTTCATTCACAAATGGACCTCAACATACACCTTTTAAGAAAAGTACAATGGAATTTGGTTGTTTTTAGGATAACGACCATGTATAGCAAGGAACCAAGGGTATATGAGCTAAGTCACTATTGGATCTATACACCGTGTCACCTGGTATCCTCTCACCTTTGCCTTGTTCTTATAATAAGGAAATGTATCTCATTGATAGTTTCCTTGGGGACATGCCTCTAGACCTCCTCTAAGGAAACGTCACCCAAGACCTCTTCCTTGAACTCCCTAAAAATGGTATCTATAATCTAAGGGGAGTATGAAGTGTTCTGACCTAAGCACTCTCTAAGGCACTCTATGCTCCTAAAAATAGTATAGCATGTATCCTTATACACACCATCACTATTGGTGATGTAGGAGCATCCCCGGTTCATGGCAATCTTGCATCAACCAAAAAAAAAATTCTTTTGTTTTGCTTTTTGTTTGTAGTTTTAGCATTTCTTTCTATGTGTACCGATTTTGGCTCACCAGATCGCGTGGAGTTGGATTCTACTTGAAGACTTGATCATATTTCTTATTTCCAGACCGCATCGCATTTGGATCCTTTTTCGACAAGATATCGCTACTGATTTATGTCAGTTTACTGTCATCGGTTGTCAGTTCTTTGTTACTGGTTGGTTGGACCTATTTGGCAATCTACAGAAACCCCTTCCAAATCTTTTAGAGCATTGGGTGTTGATTCCAATGTTCCTTGGCGTGTGGCCGACCTTTTCCTATGATCTACACTTCATCCTTTGGATTTTTTGGAGGAATCTCTTGGCAGAGGTCGACCTTGTTGGTTTAACACGTTAGGTCTTGTTCTTCAGGTTTTGATCCCTTTTGGGCTGACTGGATCCTCTTGCATCATATATATCATTGTAATTATGCATTAGAATATAATCAAGAGAAGAATCAAGTAGTTAGACTAAGCGTAGAAGATAGATCTAAGGATTTGAGGTTCCGGTTGTGACCTATTCTGCATGTTCTAGCAGGCCTGTGTGCCGGTTTCTGTAACCCGGCTGATTACCAGTTGATTATACTCAAATTTCATGTTATAATTCAAGTTATTTTGCATTGCCTCCATCATATCCTTGTGTTTCCATTGTGTTTACTGTTGTTGACCGATTTGGACTGATCTCTTTGAGGTTCCTCCTTACTAGTGACTGCACCAATTGGGGTCATCTACTATGAATCTCCTGATGTATCACCATAACCAGGAATTGCATCCTAAGGTGCAGGTGGAGCCTGATCAACCATCTAGAGATGTTATAAAGTTACAAATTATGTAAGTGTACATTAACACATGTGAAAAGCATGCAATTTACTATATAATCTTTTAAAAACTAGATATTAAGAACTACACAACTTATTTACGTGCATGTATAACAACACAAATTTAAATACTAAACATTATATATATATATATAACGTACAATTTAAAGATGTTAACTCAAACAACATAAAATTAAAACTTTTCAGAGTTGAATACATAATTAATCTAACCTCATGCCTGTGCACAAATTTAAATGTCAGATAAATTTAAATGAAATAAAATTGGCACACTTATGAGAAATTCAAACCCATGTACATATACATAAAAGTGATCTCAAAAGTGAAAGAAAATTATGGGGAGAGAGAGAGAGAGAGAGAGAGAGAGAGAGAGAGAGAGAGAGCTCTACTAAAAAGACTTAAAAGGGGAGAGAGGGAGAGAGAAAGGTTTTATTTAAAGTTTTTAAATTTTTTTCTATGGTTTTGTAATGTAATACACGAATGTTTGTAAGGTTTTTGAAATAAAAATTAAGATTTTGTAATATTTTTCTAAGGGTTATTAATCTAATACAAGAATTTTTCTATGGTTTTCTAGAAAAAATTTACGGTTATCTAGGTTTTTCTATAAAAAAATCCAAGTTTTTCAAATATTTTTCTAAGGTTTTTATAAGGTTTTCTCTAAATATATGTACTTGCCTAAATAAATCTGAAAATCGAACAATAAACAAAAAAAGCAACATACAAGTAATTTTAAACAAGAACAAAAAAAGAATTTGGTGCACCTGGTATACTAAAGTTGAAGTGGCAGGTGGTGTAGGGTGCTCACGAGATTCGTCAACCGAAAATTGTCAAGGGGTTCGCTCTAACACCTTGCAAAGCCCAAAAAAATAGTTGAAAATGATAGAATAATTGTAACCTTAGGGTTTATAATGTTTGTTAAAAAATTTGGTTTAAAAAGGGTTTGATCGAAGAGGGGTGTTCGATCGAATCCTATAAAATA
The DNA here is from genome assembly GCF_030272615.1 of Cryptomeria japonica. Taxonomy (NCBI): domain Eukaryota; kingdom Viridiplantae; phylum Streptophyta; class Pinopsida; order Cupressales; family Cupressaceae; genus Cryptomeria; species Cryptomeria japonica. Next base: position 507,177,490 of record NC_081405.1, on the reverse strand, counting down.
TTAATTAAAAAACCCCGTCGATTGAAGGATATTGATGTGAAATGTACAATCGAATAGGTCTGTTTGATCGAACACCAAAGAATAGTTTGATCGAACACCCCTTGTTGGATTGTACACCCTAGGAAAAAAAATTCCTCCATCCATGTCTTTCCTTTGTGGGTGAAATTGTAACCCACTGTTGTGGGATCGCCTTGTGCATGTATGTTTTCTTGACACTTACAGCTATAGCATCTCATGGAATTATTTATTTATTTATTTTCCCTTAACATTGTCCATGCCTTATTAATACTTTCGCTTTAGTATGAGAGAGTGAGCCTTATTATCTTTGTTCCAACCCTCTTGTGGATTATGTTTGTGAGCCCTTTAGGCTTCATTTGAATTTTATTTTATTTTCTACAATTTAGCACTCTCAATCAATTATTAACTAGTGTAGCCTACATACTAAGCATTGTTAACTCCACCAAATTTTACCAAAGTTGTACTATCATGTCATTAAGTACATGACCAGCTAAAAATCCCTTTTAGCTTTAGGGTAAGTAATGGTTGGCATTGAGAATTCCAAAGATTCTAAAAGAAGCTTAGAAGCCCAATATCATTTATCTGCCTAAATGACATTTATGGTTGTTAGTATAATAGTGGTCTATTATTAATATGTTTTTATTTGGTGGGCTCCCAATTATTTTTATATAGTACATTATAAACTTATTAGAGAAACAAATTATAAGAAATTATGTCAAATGCTAAAGAGTAATGATTTTATACTATTTGGTTATAGTTATCATTTTTAGTCGGCAAATTATAGATCATTAATTTGTTGGCATTTGCATGATGATTGCATTAATGAAGTTTAAGTATTGTCATTGATATCAATTGTAATCAGTAATGGAGTTGTTTCGCAACCAGTAGTTGAGAAGTGAAGGAAACTGGTATTACCCTAGAAGTAGTGACATCAACCAGTAACCGTAATCGATGGAGCTTGGTGAATCGGTTGTATTGATTTATGATCAAATGGTGAACGGTAATGATTATGCCATGTATGCATGTTGTATGTGATAAGTTTCAAGTGGTTTTTGGCGCGTAGAGATAATGGTTTTATCTTGGGAATGAGCGAGTACATTGCATGAAGAAGAAATCGCGTGATGAGTTGCAGGAATCGATGAGCAGTGGTCAAGGAGCAGTCGAGGTTGTCTTGAACAATGTGCAATGATTGCTATGTAATTTAATGGTCATACTTGAACTGATTTGTTTGTAATCTCTATGAGATCTTAGGTTTGTGATGTGTTACCAACCTATTGTTTTTCTTATAAGGTCGATGAGTTGTTTTGTTGTAGTGTTGGTAATTTTGGTTAAGTGTAAGTGTGATTGATTGTTGAACCAGAAGGAGTATCTGCAGTATGTGTGAAGGCAGATGGGAGCATGAAAATGATCTAAGCAAGTAGAGTAGTGCTATTTACCAAATCAGCAAACCCCTGTTGTTCTCTAACAATTACAACAGTCAAATCCCTTAACCGGGTAAGCTTTAACAGGCTTAGTGCTATCTAAATCCTCTAACCGGGTGATCCATTAGCTTGGATTTCAAATCCTCTATCAAGGTTACTCCTAACAGGGTATTGCTTCTAACAGGGCATTATAGTCTTAACAGGGGATCTGTTCTTAACAGGACTTTTTGTAAAGCTTTAACAGGCTTGGCTCCTAACAGGGAGAACTTTAGAAGAGTTTATCATACTTGTGGGTATTCATCCCCGCCGTGGTTTTTCCCATTTGGGTTTCCACGTCAAAAATCATTGTGTCAAGTGGTGAATGGTTTTTGTGGTTATGTTTCATATGGTTAATTTGCTTAACAGTTAAATCCACTTTGATATGATAAGATGACCGACAGTTATCTGAAATGTGCTTTTACTATTGTTAGTAAAGTATTTTAATGTTTTGGTTAAATGGTTTGGAAGTTTCAAATCCGTTATATTATTATTCTGTTATGACAGTCAACCGGTATACATGTCGGTGCTATTGAAGTTTGTAGTCTAGTGTTTGAACCAGTTAGTTTAGAGATTGACTTGAGAGATTGTTTTAGAGGTTGGTGAAGTTTAATTAGTTTTCTATCTACTAACTCACCCCCCCCCCCCCTCTCAGTAGTTGTCCAAATCCTTATTTATTCATTATATCGTCATAATTTTCTTAATATTCAATATTATATATATTAAATTGGAAAAGATCTAATTTTGTCCAATAATGGAGTATGGCCTCGCTCAAAAGATTTAGCATATATGTAACCTTATTTACTAAGATGGTATAGTTGAAAATTATCATTAATTAGAATTTACAACAAGGTGTAAAATCAATTATAGAGACTTGACAATCATGGGTAAGAGTGAAATCATGTTCAAAGCTCATCCTTCCAAGGTAGTGGTATTTATTTTAAAAATCGAGTTGAACTATATATATAAGTATAAATAATTAAAGGCTATTATGGAGTTGTTAACAAACCTAGCTGCTTTTAGTATCTTGGTGTGAATTATTTGATATTTATCATAAATAGAACCCCATGATTGTTTTAGGAATATTGTTGCTTTCTAGAAATCAATGCATCCACTATTTGATACCTATGTTTTAAACTATGATGGGAGACTTAATCAAAATGATAGTTATTTCTTTTGATAAAGGTTAATCTATGCATTATTTTAGATGGTGAAAAATGTACTATAATCTCCTTTTATATTAGATAAACATCAGAAAATGAGTCCAAGACTTAGGGGAATACCATTAGCAAATAATCTTATAGTCTCTTTTAACACTCATTATGGTTATCTATCCTTATATAAAAGTGTGAAAGTTAGTTAAGGACTTACAAATATCAAAGGGAAATGTTTATATTAAAGTTATTCTCATTAAGACTATGTGGGTTGATATTAAAGCGGTTATGTTTAGTAGTTAAATAACTTAGTTGTCACGTTAATTAATGGCCATTTCAATTGTTGACTTAATTTCGATAGAGTTATCATATAGCATAGGTGATATTCCTTTAGCATTTAATATTACAATTAATGTTGTTATATTCATGTCTTTCCTTATAATCCTCGTCATCATTTGTATATATTTTTGTGAAACCATTCTTGGTCAAGTTATTAACATCTTGATATTCTAGGTTACACACCTAAAGAATGTTGTAAAATAGAATGATTGTGATATTGATATCATTGATCGATGTTATTGTAGGTTATGTTTATAAAGCTATTTGATAAGTTACACAATTAGTGCATAAGAATTATATTTTGAGTACTTAGTTCTTGTGTCTGAATATATTTAGACTTATTTTGTTCAAGTTATAATGATTGAACGTATTTGGATTAGTAGAATTGTGTTGTTATTATGACTAATAACTTACAAATCATGATTCTATCAAGCAACACCCTCATGGGTAATAGGATCAATTAACTTGGGTAGAGGGTTTTGTTTCTCTAGCTATGTGTAAGATGTTATCTTAAACTTGGAACAATGTTCTTAAGCGGTTATTTACGCTTTGTATAGGAGATAATCATGAGTATTACCAAATAGGATTCGATATATCCCTTTTGCAACAATCTAGAATAATAAGTATGACACAACCTAAGTTAGTAATTTACATTCTTTATGCTCTCAAATAGAACACACTATTTTACTTTAGTATTGTGCTTCAGTATCTTTGGGAAACCATGTGTACGACCTTCGTGAAACTTTATGAGGTGACCTATGTGTGACTATCTATATATATCAAACTAGATAGGATTCCAGCGATGTTCCACCAAAGTGGATGGCAACCAATAAGGAAACTATCTAGGGAACTGGGCCCTAGAAAGGGTTGAATACCCACTTTTGTAATTTCATTATCAAAGGGCTTAAATTAAAAAGGTTGAACTACGAAGTCTTTGTGCTTTCACGTAGGCAAGTCTATCTGCAATGAGCCCCCAAGACATTAGGTATGGCCCTTAGGTCTGCCCTTCTGAGTTTTGTTTGACTTTGTCACTCCTTTCTAGTCCTATGCTTACTTTGTCTCTCTTTGCAAATCTTGACATAACCCCCTTCTAATCTATCTAGTCATGATATTATTGTAGATAAACTTTATGATCAAGTATCTAATTTACAATGGATTTTGTGTGTACATCTAGTTGTGTAGTCACGTTGCAAGAACCGAGATCAAGGGAGATAAATACATGAAGGTAAAGGCATATGGTCAACTTGCACAAGAGAAGGTATGTTTATTTGATGACTAATATATGTATTTGTTTATCGTCCTTATACTTCATGTAAAGATAACATAGCCTTTAAATAATGGTACTCCATTTTAGTTTTAGCATAAAGATGTAATATGTATTGCAAGTTTGTGTTTTTTTTTGAAAAATATTTACAACTTAGTCAAAGAAGACGTAGTATTATATAAGTATTTGTGTCCTTTTTGGTGTGATAATTTTATGCATTACATATCCTCCTTATTATTCCACGTATTCACTTTATATGTAACCCATAAATTAATTGCACAAATGAATATCTTTAAATATAAAGACAAAACAACAGTTTAAAAACACTCTAGAATTTTAATTTTATATTTAATCCTGCACACTTCGTAATTAGACTAAATCAATTTTAAACAATAATAAAAAATCTAATCAAAGTACAAAAAAAAGGGAGAGGGCCCTCCCATGTACCAATAACCAACCTTTTGCTCATGTAACCCCCCAATTAAGTCCTTTACAAGTAATCAATACATGAAAATTAAAAGCCTACTAAAATGTTCCACATGAACCAATAGTTGCCACGTGTGTATGTGTAGTTATCCATTTTCATATTACTTAGTGAGACTTTTTTGGTGGTTGGAACACATGGTTTTTGAGGCATTTGCACATAGAATTGGTTGTACAACTTTTTTTGTGTGGTTATAGTGCACCTCATTGGAATGTCTATTAATAGATATTGGTCAACACTTGCTAATGACAATTTTTTTGACCTTTATGCATATAAAAACACATAGCAACTATCCGAAGGCTGAAATAATAACTTTAAGCTCTTAAATCACATTCCAAAAAATCCAAATTTAAAAAATATATATATTTTAGAGTCTACTATAAGCATAACGCCTGATTTCTGCATTTCAAAAGTAGATGGAAATTTACATTAATATACTAATTTCAACATTACAATTATGCCTACTCTTCTGGTCAAACCATCCGACTTCAAATGTCAGAAACTTCGGCCAGCACGCCATCCTATATTTGTCTGGTGACCGACTCTCATTAAACGACACTCACCCCGACAAAAAGGCTCAATCAGACAAAGATTCTAAGCTAGATGACCTTATCATCGATTTGATCTTTGATAAAGGAATACAAAGATAAAAGTCACTCACCACATTTATGCATAGATGTTTGCACTGCCCAAAATCATAGACTTACAAAATGCTATGTGTGAATTTGGTATGCTTGCTTATTAAGCTGAAAACTAAGTTGCATATCTATGCATTGTTAATGAGTAACTTGTATACCTAAAGCATGTAAGGAGAACCATGCTCTGAATAGGTTGTAGTGACAGAGGAGGTGAAAAGTAGATGCATGGACCAAATAGTCTCTTATGTTTTTCAACTTCATTTAGATTTCTATGAATGCATGGACTAATTGTTGCATGCTGTACAATATATCCTCCTTACAAACTAAGCAACAACAAACACATCTGCAATCAATTATCACCCTCATGGTCCTCAGAAGATTATCCTAACCTCCACATCAGAAGATTATCCTAACCTCCACATCAATCCCCTTCTGGGAAAATAGAGGAACCATGAGAAAGTTGATATCTTGATAGAAGAAAATCTCACTAAAGAAAGAAGTTGGATAGATGGCTCTGGTTTTTGGAACATAGTTTCCCATTTGAGACAAGTATGAGTTTTTGGGTGAAAAACTCGCCAAAAAACTTGACGAGTTTTAGTGTCGAGTTTGTGACGAATTTTTGCCAAATTTTTGTCGAGTCATATTTTGGACTTGCTGAGTTTTTGCCGAGCTGAGTTTTCCAACTGTGTTGGACAATGCATCTAAAGAAATGCAAGAATATTTTATGAAGATAATGAACCCCTTGTATGTGTTCCAGGTAATTTAGGGGATAGCATTACCCATTATACAAAATTGAGATAAATGATGCCTCGAAAACTTCTGATAAGAATTATGGATCTTATGAACTCCCTGATTAAATGGAGTACTGCACTCAATTAAAAGACCATTGAAGAGATAAAAGTTATCATTCAGGCAATCGTGCAATTATCGCTAGCATAAAATCTCAAGGGTCAATACCTAAAGACTTTCTTTTCTCTCATGGATATTTTAGAGTTTGTGGGATTGAATCCTCTACTGTTTCCTATGGAACAATTGAAGGGACGATCTTGCATGGTTCAGTACATATCACCAATTAGATAGGTTTGAATTCATTATGCTTGATTTACCCCAATTCCTTGATATCCATCTAGTGTTGATAGTGCTGCTTCTGTAATTTTCATATGTGCCTTTCATGTCAAATGAAGATGTGAAAGATTTCGCAGTTCTCATTATACATTTTAAATAGAACATAGATCCAAATCTTTCAGTCACTAGAGTAGATCCTTTATTAAACAAAACTTCAGGAAGGTAGGGACGAAAACAAAGTTTATCATGGCAATTATATATTATGCCTCAGCAAAGTTACATATACAAGCACATTTCTGCATTTTTCATGTAATAGGATTTACATCTATTTGAGCTTTTAAGAGAACTAACCAGATTCAATTTCTTGCTAATACAATACATTTGTTTTACAGTTAGGAATAATAATCTTTGAAGGAATTTGCTATACACTGGAATCTGCATTCATGATGGCGGTTTTAAAGAACTCCTATGTCTGTTAACCTTTCACAAGGCCTTCCATGGATCCAACAGCACATGCCAGTGAAATGAGAAGACAAACAAAGCTGAAAGCTTGCAAAAGAACCCAGTCAACTGACCACATCTGGACTTTGTTGTGTACAATGTACATCCCTATTGGAAAGTACACTGCCAATGGCCAAAAATTAATAGCACCCAAAAGTCCAAGAACCTGATTGAAGAATGGAAATAAAATGGCAATAACAGTAGTTGTGATCACGAATGCTGTTCTCCACAACAACCTGAACAATTTTGCATTATACAACCCAAGCAGGGGAATGGGTATGTCCCACTCATAATGGAGGATTGCATTATTTGGCCACTTATTCAAAAACCAATCTTCAATAAAAGCAAATAGGGGCTGGCAGAATACCTGCAAAGAGGAAAGAGGTGAGATGTTATGTCAAATTTATGGAGGGAATCTAGCTATCCAGCCAACTAAAACGTAATCTGTATGAACGAGAGTTTTAAAAAAAAGTTAAGTGTTCTCTCTCATATGAATTGTGTTTTAGTTAACTGAATAGCCGATTCCAACATTTATAGGTGCTAGTTGACGGAGGAGGAAAAAGTCTTACTTGGTATGCTCCCACCAGATGAACCACTATGCATGCATTAGCAAAGTCAACCAGCCAATAAGGCTCATAGAAACCAAAACCTGTCAAGAGGTTTCCAGGTGTATCATCCCCAAAGGCTGCATACCCAAAGAAACTACAGAGCATGTAGAATAGAGTTGTTGTGGTTACAACAAGCAGGGATGCCTTCTTCATAGTTTTGTTTTCTGGAGGTTTTGATTTCAAAGTGTCCTGCACAAGAAGTGTATTAATCCCCACTTGAGTCGATTAAATTTAGTATACAAATGAATACAAGTTCTATTAATACCTCAATTTCTATGACAAGCACAGAGTATGGATATGAAAATGCAATGTCACCAATGGCTTGGAGGACCAGCCAAACTTTTCGTGATGTGGACGTGATAGGACTTGTGCTAATTCCACCAATACTCCCCCTAAACTTTCCATTTTCTACAATTTCAAGAAAAAAAGGAGAGATAAAATTTGTTAGTTGAATGCAATTTTTAATCTGTATGGGAAAGGTTAAGGATATAAATTAATGATATGAGATTTCCACAATCTAGTATGTTAATTTTGTTGTTTCTAGATTTGATTGTGTGAGAGCTTTTTTGCATCAACGTTTAGGATCACACTCCATGATCTATCATTAGGATGAGAGAGTACATAAGGAGAGGGAAAATGATCAGGATGAGAGATTTTTTCTTTTCCTTATGCACTCTCTCATCCTCATGATGGATCACGGAGTGTGATCTAAACGTTGATGAAAAAAGCTCTCAACAATCAAATCCAAAAGCAGAACATCACACATTTTGAACATCCGTGATCTAAGCATATAGGCTGTAACAGCATAACGACACCCAAGCAAAAAAAATCATTCTAAATATGAAATAGAACAGGATGCAAGAATACCAACTACTTTTCCAATTCCAAGACCCGCTCCAATTGATGCATAGGTAAATGACATTATGGCTGCAACTATAGATAATCCCCAAACATTGTGAAAGTTTGGTATTTGAGATAAGATGACTTGAGTCAATCCAAAAAGGATCATGATGGTGTTCTCTGAGAAGTGGCAATGATAGGCATGTCCATTTTTGTGATAGCAATCTGATTGCTTGATTGCTCTGCAATATTACGATCCATCCAGATCAGGTGTAGAAAGCATTCAAATTTTCGTAATATGATAAAGTACTTAAGTGCCACTAAAAATTAAAATGCCATTCCAATACAGAAATGGCCACCCAAAAAGATATTTCACCACTCAAGCAGCTCAGACCATAAACATGTGTATTTCTTCCACTCAAACATTAAAATATAAAACCCTATAAGGCTCAAATTATGAACATCAATAGTCGATATGCATACTCCTACAGTTAAATTTTCCAATATGCTGAGTAGTCGCTTTCTTAAGACGTACACCAAATTTTATTCACAAACTTATAAAATAAATATCTTTTGATCTGGTGACACTAAGGCCTCCAATGCCAAGCATATCTTATAAAGATGCTTGAGTTTAAAGCTCAGCTGTAGAGAAATTCTACAAAAGGTGGTACACATTGAGTGCCCTAACCCATATTACCAGAGACCAGGGGACTATTCATGATCACAGAAAGGATCATTACAGACATGCAAATGGTATAAGCCCCATATTCTTATCTCTTCCTACTGAGCAACAGGGTTTGCTCAATCGCTGTCGCTACTTTTCATTGACTCAGGGAGAAGAGTGTGAGTTAGTTAGGTAGGGTATGAAGCTCTGGCTGACATTAAAATCTTCCGTATAGCCTTTAAAATCTCATTGTAGTGCTGAAACAGGCAACCTTCTGTATTGCCTTTAAACCCTTGTCAGGAGAACATACCTTATGCTTATTGAAGTGGTGATTGTATAAGCAATGCCTATTCCATACAAGGACACATATTGGACTAGGCCACACATCCATGCTTTCTTTGTACCTACAAAGAGAGCAGGGTAAGCAAAATAAAAGTTCGTCAACCATTATAATGAATAATACAAAAATAGGGTAGAAACAGAATTACAACGGGCGAAAGGCAAGATAGAGAACCCAGATACAGTCTGACAGCATCCCTATATCTAGGGTTTCTGTTGGGTCCAGTGACTGGATCAGGAAACTTGTAACAATCTGCTAACAAGCAAGAGGAATAGTATGTTATGACAGCAAAAATAATCATGATTGTAGGGCCAGCAATCCATCCCAACTGTGCAACACTCCATGCCAATGATAAAACTCCAGCTCCTATCACTGCTGTGACAATATGAGCTGTTGCAGTCCAAAATGTGCCTGCTCACCAAATGGAAATCTAATTGTTGGTGTATTCCACATCATTAGAATATGTAAAGGACAATCTATAGCTATTACCCATTCAATTAGCTGGCTTTTAACAAGACCATATTAATTGGTGTTTTAAATGAATTCGCTGCAATGTAAGATAGAGAGAATGAGCAGTAGAATTGGAATTTTATGCAGTACCTGTCCGAATGAAGTGTTCATCATTCTCACAGCCATTGGAATGTGAAAGATTGCTTGTATGAATGACAGGGTTGGATGAACACTCCAACTCTGCCATTTCGTTCCTTTTTCTCAGTGAGACTGTTCTTCACGAGTGTTAACTACCACACATGAAAATCCTCTATATGCACCATGTTGAGTCAATCCACAGTATCCCTTGTGAGTGCATGTCCCTATTAAACATACAGACGCGGGTAAGCAAACAAATTAGCTTTTGCAGGCAGTCAATCCTTTGACAAATTGTAGCACAAGAGAATATAAATAATACACCGAGATAAGCCTGGCTATCATATCATTCAACTATCAAGATTGGATTTTTATGGTGTAAAAAGATTCAATGGGATGGTCCATGAAAGCTGACAGATCTCGTCAGTTTAATATAGAATTGTTATTTTATCAAGAAACCCAGTTCTATTCAGAAGGGGCAATGCAGTTTAACATAAAAAGGATGACTTGTATGCAACTTCAAATTCATCAGGTTTTCATTTTGACATGGTATGAGAATCGGCTGCCTACCAGGGTATCTTGTGACGTTTTATTTCTTCTTATGATGACTGTCTGTATCAGTGGGCATGGTTCAGTCAGTTTCTGAACATATGTTGATATCTATAGCTTTAAAAAAAGATAAGATTTTTGTTTCTTATCATCGATGACTGATCCCAATCTGTGTACATTGGTCTGTAATGTTTTTGAATCTGTGTTATTATATCTATATATAACTATTAAAAATAGATAAAATGTTTTGTTTCTTCTTATCGATGACACTGATCGAGGGCCCATAGGTCCGCCAGTTATTTGAATCTGTTATCAATCGCATGTGTGGTGCCCCAGCTGAAAATGAATTGTATTGCTTATTATTTTATTAAAAAGTTTTCTATAAAGTATGTTTTATTCATAATGACAATGATGACTTCAATTGAAAAAGGTGAAGGAAAAATATATATTATTTAGTATTATGGTAAATTTCATTTTTGTTTTAAATTATCAATCTATAAGGGAAAATATGTTTTATTCATAAATAGCATTGACTTTAAATTAAAAAATGTTCAAATAAATGTAGATTTAGAATTAATTATATTAGTGAAATTGATGGTCATTATTAACAAATAATAATAGTATTTAGTTTAAGTTTCAATAAAGATTTGATTATGTATTTGCAAAATTAAACTAAGTTCATAAATCTAAATTATGTTGAAATTGATGTCAAAGATCCATTCACCATGATGTCTAGAGCATGTGTATAAGAAGAGTGGTGTCAATAAACACCATCGAGGAGATTGCTAACCTAAAATGGTTCTTCTTTGGTCAAACCTTGATCATTAATTTAACATATAATGTGAATATCTTTTAATAGACTAAATGCACGAGTTTGCCATCACTTCTTGGACAATGAAACTTTCAAATGCACAATCTTAACCTTTTCTTCACCACAAGTCATTTATAGAAAAATATGACTTACCTAATCTAACCCATTATCTAAAACATCTACATCTATTTTACTCTCAAACACAAATGTCAAATTTCACTTAGAATAGAGGGGGACTTAGTTGCTGAAAGCTTTACTTGATGATTACATTAATGAAACCACCTTTTTGAGAACTTTTCTGATCCAACTAAGAAAAAAGGCATTTTGTTCTCAAAGAGCCTTCATGATTTGATCTTTGTTCATCATAGGTACTATAACTTACTCCTCCACCATGAATGTGTTTAAAAGGACTTGGAAGTACCTAATCATTTGATAGATCTCATAGTTTGGCAGTAAAGCTTAGGTACATTGATCTCATTTAGTTAGACATGCAATATAAACCACTCTAATACAAATTGATTTGGATCTTAGATTGTTTTAGGGTAACACTCTAGGTCAAGGCCTAGATGAGTTGTATGTGGAAGTAATATAAATAATAAAGAATATTAGAACTAGAATGGACTATTTAATTAATGTATATTAAGTGTATGGCACACTCACGTGAAGATGTGTAGTTTTGTCTTTATGGAGTTTGTCTACTAAATCTATCTATCTATTGTGTTATTTATGTACATTCATAATTTACATGATCATGAAAATAGTCTAGACCATTATGAAACTTGAACCACTTGACCTTCCATGTGTTACACTTCATCTTCTAATAATTAAGATTATATAGTGCATTGTGCTAATAAGTCGCATGTCATGAAATGAACCCACAAGATACATTAGACTATTATACAATTCTCTATGACATGTTGCATAAGGTTTGTGTTAAGCTCTATATTGCGTGTTATAAGCATGTGTAGGAATGCAAGTGCAGTGTAGAGCATAGATAAGGCTATCAACAATATTGTGTGGAATGGTCCTTAATGCTATGTAGATGGTCCATGATGTAAAAAAAAATGCACAAACTAAGGAGTGGCTAGTGGCTTTTGAGTTAGAGTCATCCCATGCACGTGACACAAGGAGAAACATCCAAGATTACACAATATGAAACTATGTTCAATGGTGCATGTGCTTCTCGGTAGTGTACAAATTATTGGTGATACAAAAGGGTGCACTTAAAACTATGCTACACCATGTGGCATTAGAGAAACCACACAATTTGGTTCTAATGCCTAAATGTAGAGAAAACTAGTTATAGGCATATGCATATGCAATAGGTCACTAGCATAGAGGATAGTCAAAGAGGTCTAATGGAGTGTCAAGGAGAAAGGAAAAACTATTATTCACTCTTATAGTGAGAGTGCAAGTCATTGGTGTACAATCATTTCCTACTCCTCCGTAGATTCGTAATTATACTATTGCAAGTTCCGCCTGGGCTAGAGAAACGTAGGATCTGCAACGGGTCCAAAGGATCTTAATGAAACAAACTCCGATAGATAGGCTCCCAGGGGTCAATCTACCCGACTTAAGGAGAGGACCGGAGGACTTACCGGAGGTGCGGGCGGGTCAAGCGCTCTTTAAGACTGTTAAGGAGAGGGGCTCGACTGACCCGGGAGGGGGAGATTAGAAACCAGTCCCCAAGCGATAGAGGCCGAGGAGGAGAAGGTTCGAGGGGGCGGGGATTAGACTCAGGCGCCCCTTTTTCGCCGCTCCTCGACAGCGGCGTCTCCACGATCATCTTGAGGGTGGCCGCGACTTGTCCTGAAAAGATTGGATTTTGTTGGTGTAAAAAGAGTCAATGTGATGGTCCATGAAAGCTGACAGATCTCATCAGTTTGATATAGAATTGTTATTTTATCAAGAAACCCAGTTAGTGACAATGCAGTTTAACATAAAAAGGATGATTTGTATGCAAATTCAAATTCATCAGGTTACCATTTTGACATGGTAGGAGAGTTGGCTTCCTGCCAGGGTATCTTGTGACGTTTTATTTCTTCTTGTGGATGACTGTCTGTATCAGTGGGCATGGTTCAGTCAGTTTCTGAATCTGTGTTGATTTCTATAACTTCAAAAAAAAAAATGAGATTTTTGTTTCTTATCATTGATGACTCATCCTAATCAGCGGGCATTGGTCTGTCCTTTTCTTTGAATCTGTGTTATATCTCTATAACTATTTTTAAAAATATATATATATATATATTTTCTATTGATGGTCCCGATTTGATCAGGGGATATAAGTCTGTCAGTTTTTTTTAATCTGATATTGATATGAATTGTATGTTTATTGTTTCAGTTGAAAACGAATAAATATAATAGACATGAAGTTTCCACAATTCTTATGATTGGAATCAACTGTTTCTGGATTAGATTGTGTAAAAATAATTCATCAACATTTTGGATCACACTCTATGATCCATCATCAGGATATTAGAGAGCAAACAAGGATGAAAAATGGTCAAGAAGCAGACCTGAGAGGTTAAAAATGCTACTTGACCATTTTTCATCTTTGTTTGCTCTCTAACATCTCGATGATGGATCAAGATTGTGATAGGAAACTTGATACAAAAATTTTTACACAATCTAATCCAAAAACAGTTACTGTTGGTACAAATACATATAGTTTTTAGTTTTTTATAAAAAATAATTTTTATTATAGAATATGTTTTATCCATGACATTGATGACTTTAAATTTAAAAAAGAGAAGGAAAAAATATATTATTTAAAATGATGATAAATTTTAATTTTGTTTTAAATTGTCAATCTTTAAACATTTTATATTTTTAAATGAAAATAACTTACTTTTAATATTCTAGAACATAATGACAATGATGACTTTAAATTTAAAAATGTTCAACTAAATATATATAATTCAGTATTATAGTAAATAAATGTTTAGAGTTAGAATTAATTATATTAGAGAAATTGATGGTTATTTAGTTTTAGTTTCAATAAAGATTTGTTTATGATTTATCAATGTGATATGAAATTGGAACTTATCAAATGATCACTTTGAGATTGATAAATTTGATGTCTAATGTATTATTTCACTTTTATGCCTATGAAAGTGATCTTCACACCCACAGATTTGAACCTATTTGCAAAATCAAACCAAGACCATAAATCTAAATTATGTTGAAATCAGAGAGTTTTTTAGTGGCGAATCTGGCAAATAGTCTGGGGCAACACAGTGGTCAAATCGCCCAGAATTTTAGGGTTGACGGTCCACTGTATTCTGGCTTCGCCATTGACCACATACCGTTCCACGTTGATGCACGTAATATTCGCCTAGAATCACTCGGACGTGGGTATTAGATCACCTTCGTTATTCGCCAAAAATAGTAAAACAACCCTGTACCCAGGACCTATTTCGCCAATGGTAAATTAAATCTTCATTGCACGCGTCGGTCCATTTCACCTATTGTTAAATCTCACATTAAGCATAATGAGGCCCAATTTGCCAATAACAATTAAAACATTATAAGCATTTGAGGACCCATTTCGCCCCACTTAAATCAAGATGCATTTTGAAACACCCACAAAATTCGCCAAAAATGCAATCATGGATTGATATAAATACAATTGAAAGTTTGAAACACACTTTCTTACAATTCGTTTGTGTCTGATTAGTAAATTTGGGAGCTCTCGATTCGCATTCTGCAATTTGAGTTGGAACGTCGAAGTTGATTGTAGGGCGGAGGGCCAGAGTTACAATCCTACAACACAGGCCCAGGCATTCCTGATTCTTGATTCAAAGAATTGAGAAGGCATAAAGGTGAGTAATCATTTTTTCATACTTAATAGTATTATTTTTAATTCGTAGTGAGAGGTCAAGATGTCAGACATGGGTGAGACTCCTCAGGGTGGTGAAGGGATTGAGATGTTAGACAAGGGTGCGATTGAGACTCCTCGGGGTGGTGAAGGGATTGGGATGTCAGACAAGGGTAAGACTCCTCAGGGCAGTGAAACTGAAGGGATTGGGAGGTCATCAAAATGCCCAAAACTTAGAGATACTACCATAAAGTCTTACTTTGGAATTGGCAAAGTTTCTGGTCCATCAACTTCTGCAATTGCAATTGCAGAAGCCATTCACAGCAGCTCACCACCACCACAAGATGGGATTGTCATTGAGTTAAATGCATCAAATGAGGAAGACAATACCGGCACGACAGAAGATGTTCTAAGGGATACACACAATGAGATAATTCACTTAGATGAAAATGCTAGTACTGGAGATGATGTTGGTAGGAAGAAAAGAAAAAGGAAAGTAAAAATAGGGCAGGAGTGGGAAATGATAAGGAGTTTTAAGATTGATTGGGTAGCAAAGTACCCATTCATTGAACCAGTCCCAAACAATGATGAACAACCAACAAAATGTAGATGTAAGATTTGTAGCTGGAAAACTAAAAGAGAGAAGAAGATGCAGCTAAAGCTTGACACCATAGAAAAGCATATTGGTAAGGTTTATGAAAAATATATCATAGACAGAAAGGAAACACCAGTAGTAAGATGGAAATCGAAGGAAGAAAGTCTTCATGTTAAGTGTGTCGCAGAATATGAAGAGCATAACCACAAAATGACACTGATTGGTAATAGTGGAAATACAATCAAGGTTGGGCTTGAACATGCAGTGAAAGATGCAAACCTAGCAAAGACTATTCAAATGAGTGTTATTTTTCATATTCTATCGACAGGGCGTCCTATGAAAGATTTCCCATAATATAGTAATTTATTATCTTTTTTGAATGTTCCTCACTATCCTATGTCACCTTGGTCAATAAACATTGGATGGGAAATGGCAAATTGTCTGGCTGAGGTGGAAAAGAAAAATTTACACGAGAGTGTAAAAGAGTCAAAATTCATTTCATTATCCATAGATGAAGTTACTGCGGTAGATAACACTGCTTGTGTCTGTATGCATGTGTATACTGTAAAAGAACACGTCTGTCGAGCTCATCTACTCCGTCTTTGTAAAATGAGGGGCAATTCAACAGCAAAAAAATTATATTTGGAAGTTAAGAAAGTTTTGAATGAAATTGCTGGTATGGATGACTTGACAATTGCCAAGAAGTTGGTGTGTGTTGGAGTTGATGGAGCTACAGTAATGAAAGGTCAAAAGACCGATCTTTGTGCAAGATTACAAACTAGTATTGCACCATACATGCTTGGCATTCATTGCATGGCCCATCGAATGAATTTAGCATATAGAATTGTAAGCAATTTCCCTATAATGTCAAAAGTTGAAGATCTAGTCCACGAGCTCCACTCATACTTATGTCGAAGTCCTAAATGTTTTGCAGAATTTCAAATTTTTGCTGAGGGAGTAACAACAGGAAACAAGCTTCTCATGGATGTTGAGACCAAATGGATCTCCTTGCATGGACCAACGGAACGAGTTCTAATAGAGTATCAATCCTTGATTGGACTAATGTACGAGCAACGCCTCACAGTAGACAAAGCTCTTGATCTCTTACATAAGTTAAGTGATATAGAGACTTGGTTAACTTTAGCTAGTATTCTCCCCATGCTGGATATAATGAACAAACTTGTTAAGAAAGTGCAAGACAAAACTATGTATATCAATGAGTATATCACTCTACATAAAATGACATGCTTGGCCCTGAATGGTCTATATAGGGCAAAGCCCAATTTTTTTAGGTGGCAGATAATTACAAATTTGAATCATGCTGAAAAAAAATTATATTTCAACGCAAAAAATGAGTTATGTGTCTTTGTAAAAGGATTTCAGATACCAGTGCACCAATCTAAGACGAGCAAACAAGGTAAAGCACTACCAGTTAAAAAGGAAGATTTTGACAGGATTGTTAAATCTCTTAGTGATAATTTGAAGCCTATTGCATACGAATTTCAACTAAGGTTCGTGAAAGATTCCCTCGAGAAGAAATACTTGAAGCCATGGGTTGTGTGTATCCTCAATTTTGGCATTCATTTGGAGATAATCCAAATGACGCAAAGGTGTTTCATAAAAAACTAGAGGAATTGATATTGACATTATCAAAAGATGCATATTTCAATGGACAACCAATAGAAGGAATTTTAAATTCAAATCATCTTAAAAATCAATGTAAACGCTTTGCATTGTGTATGAAACAACAGTTGGAAAACTTTGAGAATCCATTTGAACCTAGATCAATCACAAGGCTTTGGAAAAGGATAGATCGAAGTGAAGTATTGCATAATTCAATACTAGAATATTTCAAACTTGTTGATTTATGTCAAACAATGATATTGGGGTCGGTGGAAGATGAGAGAGTTTTCAATGCATTAGATCTTTTGAAATCAAAGATCAGAAAAAAAATTAGGCAAAAATTTGGAAACTTGCATGAGGTTGTTTATAACTCAGTATAATGTTAGAGATTTTCCATATGATAGGGCACTGGCAATCTGGAATTCCATGCCTGAAAGATGAGGGTTGTGCAACACTTTAAAAGCTGGTGGTGCTACTACTAGTGCTGAGACAAATGATGGATCTCAGACACAGAGTCAGCATGAAGACGAATAAATTTTTGAATACCCAACTTAGAATGAAGATGAACCTATTAGTACTAGTTAGGTTCAGGATCTTAAGTCCATTTGAAATATAGAAGCCTCAAACTAAGTCACTGAAGTGAATTAGCGGTCAGTTTATAGGTATTTATACTACAGTTCTTGAGTCATATTACAATTTTCAATACCATAGTTGTCATTGATGATTTTTGATATTGTATTCCTTGAATTTGTCAATCAAAAAGGATACTTATTTCATATTTTTAATTGTGAATTTGAATTATTAGTAAAAAATTAGAATATAGTTTCTGAATTATTAGTAAACAATTGAATTATTAGTAAATTGGTTCCACATTATGTTGAACATGAAATGCAACAATTTGTGTCACAAGATCCATAAAATTATTTATATTGCATAGCTATTAGAACCTTTCTACTGTTCTACATTAAATGCTTAACATGATGTTAAAACAACATTTTTTCCATTTTTCCAAAATGCCAACTCCTATTAGGACTGCAAAAGTTTTGGCTAAGTCATGTTGAGCTTCGATTCATGTCGTGGGTTTATCCTCTGGTTTTATGGAAGTATATTTTCGCGATTTTTGGTCATGTTCATTGTGATTAGGGTTTTGTGTTTTTTTTTTGCCTTAGTTGGCTAGTAAACCGAAGTTGTCATGTGTTGAAAATATGTGTTGTCCTCTCTTTATTTGTCCATGTCAACGTCAAGTGTGGTCAAAAGGTTGGTCAGACATGTTTAATGTTTCATCTCTAACTCCCAGATCAATTTCATATTTAACAATTTAAGTGGCGAGTTAGCAAGTTAGCGAGTGTTGGTTTGGGTTTAAATCGCGAGGTCTCTAGTTTTTTGGGTGTTAGCATTTTATGTTAGCGAGCTAGAGATTGTTAATGAAATTGCTTTGGTCATGAGGTCTCAAGTTGGTTTGATGTCATGATTATAGCTGCGAGAGCTAGCGAGTAAGTCATTTCATACATTTATCGTCGGCTCTCATGTTTGTTTAATGCTAGCATCTTTAGGTCGCGAGTTAGAGACTTGACAGTTTGTGGTTAAGTTTTATGGTTATCGCCAACTCGCGAGGTTAAATGTCTTTAGACTTGATCAAACTACAAGCTAGCGAGTGAAGTGTTAGCAACAAAAAAATTGCCTTGTCACCAACTCGCGAGGTCAAGAATTGCTAAGTGTTGTCAGATCGAGAAATGGAGATGTTGTGTCACTACCACGTGTCTCATCTTTTTTTAATGAACATGTTGTGCCACTGCTCGTGCCTATTTATGAAGGTAACATAAAACATTGGAGAGTGAGCGACTATCAATTTTTGTTGGTACTCATTGGGTCGCTGCGGTTAAGAGATAAATAGTTTGAGATTTTATGGTTATCACTAGCTCGCAAGTCCTTTGTCATCAAGTCAGTTTAAGTCGCGAGGTTGCGAATATTGGGATATTTTAGTTATCGCTACCTTGCAAGATGTTTTGCACTTGACCATTTTATGTTGTGAGGTTGTGATGGTGTGATTTTATGTTATCGCAAGGTCGTGAGGTGTTCGCAGTTAATTCATTTTAATTTGCGATCATGCGATGTGGTTGGTATCGCAGCTTAGTTGGTTTGGTTGCTTACTTGCAGGTTTTGAAGTTGTTTAGCATTTTATATTGTGATTTGGCAACAAGTAATTTTTGGTTTGATTTTATGGTCGTGGCATGCTCACATGTTTGTAAGTCTTAAGTCAAAAAGTGTTGCGAGCATGCGATGATGGTTAAGTGTCTTGTTGTCATGGGCTCACAAGGTTTTAAGTCAAGTTAAGCTTTGAGTTGCGAGCTTGCAATGAAATAAGTTGTTTTGTTAGATTTGCAGTGGTCGCCAGCTCGTAGGTAAAGAAAGAATATTCCAATTATTGTTATGAGGTTGTGATTGAAGGGCTTGATGAAGATCAATGACTGTCGCTCACTCGCGAGATTCTTTGAGGATTTGTAAAAGGGGTTGCAAGCTTGCGATTAAGAGGATTTGGTACCATTTTCACTAACTCGTCAGTTACTTTCAAAATTGTTATAGCAGGCTATGAGTGTGTGATTAAAGATGGGGAATGGCTTGGTCGCTAGCTCGCGAAGGAGATTGAAGGAAGTGCAGTTCATCATGTGAGATTGCGAGCTATTGCCACGTTCTTGAGTGACACTCTGAAAACTAACTGAGATAGAAAAGAGAAAAAGGGGTGCTAAGCAATCAGGGATTGACACGTGGACTTGTTTGTTAGGTTTTGTAAAATTTTTGAATGATAATCAAATAAAAGGGCATGAATTCAAATTTTACACCAGTACTTCAGCTTTCAATTAATGCCACAGTAGCTAGTTCATGCAAGTGTGCCAATTAATGAGAGAAGTGACGACGCTCAACCACCATAAATTACATAATCGAACCGAGATTTTGTATAATTGTATTCTATCTTCAAGTTAATCCAATGAATTGAGCTCTGCAACAACGTTGGAGAATTCAAAGTGTTGGGTGTGGGAAAATTTTAGAAAATTGGTTAAGTTTTTCTCCTGCAGCTAAAATGAGCAAGGCGATGACAAGTGGAGGTTCCAAGCCCAAGGCCACTAAGGAAAAGAAGGATAAGAAATACAAAGAAGAATTTGTAGATTTGCTACCAGGGACTTCCATTTCTTTGAATACAAATGAAATGGCATGGAAAGATTTATGGAGCCAATGTAGAAACCCAACCACACTTTATATGTCCGGTACTGCTCTGTTTCATTATTTCTAGAATAATAGGGTTAAGGGTGTGTTGATGTCAAACCCTTGGGATTTAAATATGGAAAAGTTAATTGTGTGAGATGTGTATGTTGATGTGGATTTGATCAAAGAGTTGGCCAAACGATATTGCCCAGTATCTAGGGTAATCAGAAGAAAGAACCAGTCTGCCCTAGTTTCAATTAAAAAAGCTAGCTTTGTTGAAGCTTTCCATATTACTGGTGCTGCATGTACAGATATAGATTTGGAGCGGATTGCAAAGGATTATGACAAATACAATGGTGTTATCAAGAAGCATGAAATGCCCAGATACATGCCTAGGGTGGATGGGAAACCAATTAGAATTCCAAATAGTATCGAGCCACCATTTGACATCACACCTTTCCACCATTATATGCATTGTACAATCTATGGATTATGCAGAGTGTTGGGTTTTGATGGAGATTCAATAGTGTCAGCTGAATTACTGATGATGGCTATGGACATTCAACACCCAGAGGTTAACAAAGATTATGATTATGTGGGCTATGTGGTTGAACACATTCATAATGCTCTAGTTGAAATTTAGAGTGGTGCACCCAGCCCTACATCTAAGCATTATTCATTGTTGATGCATTTAATCTTGTTCTATAATGTTAAGTTCATGGATAAAGAATTGGAGTTGTTCAAAGAAGAATTTGGTGTCTTAATGCCAATACAAAGATGGACCCAGGTTTGGGACAGTAGTTCTCCCTATTCTTCTTTCCTTTACTATGAAAATTGGATTGTTTTTCCAATTATGGAAATGCTAGGAATAGATAGGGAAAGATTGTCAATTAATTTTAGGAGAGTTTTGAGACCTTGCCAGTTTGTTCCAAATTAGTCTATTTCACATACCTGGGGGGGACTTTTTCTTTTTTGATAACTTTACTGTGATCAGATTCTATGGGTGTCTTGATCGGCCTCCCCATATTTTACCAAAATTTGTTCCAGTTAGGATTGCTTTTAGGGAGTTTATTTGGCAATTGACCCTAGTTGAAAAAGAATTCCTTGAGAGACACGGGAAGGGTTCTTTTCTTCCTAGGCTCTAGGTTGTGTCTGATTTTACCTTTGGTAGGAAATCCTTTGATAAAGTAAACAATTTCCTTAAACAGTATAGGCTGGTTAATGTTGTTGAACAATTTATTAGACGTGCATTGCCAAAAATGACACTTTGGGCCACAATAAAGGACCATAAACCATTGGATGATAAAGATGTGGTTATAAATTTGTTGAGAAAAGAGGAAGTACAAGAAAGGAGAAGAAAATGGAACAATTTGATGAGAGTTGAAGCAAAATTGAAGGATGTTGACCCTAGTTTCTTAGGTTTTTGCCCTAATAACCTGTACTTGGAGAGAATTAACAGAATGTTGAGTTTATATGAAACTTTGATGGAACAAATGCCTCAAATTCCAGAAGTGATTTCTCAGCAGCAAGACTCCCAAGATGGACAATCTTCACGTGGCAAGAGGCCACTTATTGTGTTTGTTGATGATGTAGAGAGTGGGGATGAAGTTCAATCTGCCCGAGTGCCACCTGCAAAGAAACAAAAAACCAAAGAGGTGGGTGAAATTGTGAGGAGAGACCCTACTAGAGAAATTGTTACAGAACAAGGACACTACTTTCATCAAATAAGGACACATCTCAGAGAAGCAAATGAAGCCCTTTCTCAAGGCCTTGATGAGTGTGTGATGTTATCAAATGAGTTCATGAAAGATGATGACTTTATTACGTTAGATGAATTTAAAAGTTTTCTGAGAAGGTTGAACAAAATCAATTAAGACAAAATTTGATCATGGAGGAAGGAAATGTAGAAAAGAATGAGGAGATTGTCAAGGCACTGCAGGAATATGATCCTGATAGGGAGCAAATAATTGTGGATCAGGCAAGACAATTCGTTAAGAATACTGGTGTGATTGTGATGCCTGACTGGGATATCCGGTCTATTTTTATTATTGATCGGATTAGGAAGCAAGAGGACCCATTGTTTAAAACTGAATTTGAAATTGGAGATGTAATAAGAGGATCAAGATTTAATACTAAGTCAAATACACTTGCTGCTTGGTCGTTGGCCCCTTCCACTCAAAAGCCCCACCTTGTAAATATCCAAGTTGAAAAGAAAGCTGACAAAATGATTTTGGAATTTGCAGAACACAAGCGACATGGAGATTGCCTCATTTTTTACTCAAGTTCCTTTCCTAAATTTATCAAAATAAGAGGATTTGTCAAGAAGATACACAGAAACATATAACCAAATGATTGCATTAGCTAAAAAATATGAATAAAAATTGATGAAGAAGGCCGCTCTAGAGGAAGAGTTAGTGGAGTTGAAAGAAAAAATTGCAAATGAGCCCCCTCCAATGCAGATTACGGAACAAGTACAAGAAATACGAGCTGATGTGACAACAAAAATGGAGGAATACATAGAGAAAATTGAAAAGCTTGAAAAGGAACAAAATGTCAAGGCTATCTCTGTTGTTTTAGAAATTCTGAAACACAGGATTAACGTATTGAAAGGAAAATTGATGGCAGTGCATGAATTGCACATTTCTTTGAAAGAGGCAAGTAAAAATCCTCTAAGGCTATCGCTTTTCTTGGAACTTTGTTCAATGTTTGGACAGGAAGAAACAGATTAATGGATCAGTTGGATATTGCAATGTTGTATAGTGACGAGTTCCCTCCCAAGATTAGTGACACTAAAGACATGGTGGAGGTAATCAATAAAACACTCATTTTTCACAGGGAAGGATGTGCTTATAAATAAAAAATTGCAGACATTTGGGGAAGGTTATAGTACATTGGTGCCTTCAATTTATGGTATTAATGGAGAATTGAAATCAGTTTCTAACTGGACCAACAAATTTGATTTGATTCTGGAGGGAGAAGAAATAATCAAACATATAGATGATCAGGTTGATGTTGATTTCCTTAACGGTATGCTTGATTCATTGTTCAAGGTTGAGGTTGACCATACAAAGTTTATTGTTGAGGCCAGGGCAGTTACAGATGCCAGAAGGGCAGAGTCAGTTGCAAAGTTGGAAGAGGTAAAGGCATTCAATTGGCCAACAGACAAAGAGATGGACAGGTGGCAAGCCATGCTAAAGAAAAAGAAGACATGTCATGTTGTTACCCAAGATTCCTCAAAGTAATCCTAAGCTTGTTGCATCCTCATCTTATAAAAGGATTCCATGATTAATTTGAGAGGGATGACCACTTCTTTTTTTGGATTGGTAGAGAGGGATGGCCAGTTGGCCACTTCTATTGATGTTGAAAACTCCGATACAGTGATAATAGTTCAAGAATTTGATAAGTGCATAGTTGAATCGCATTTTGAATTTACTTTTTGATATCGATACGAATATAATATCATTTGCAGTTTGAAATCTTCACATAATTGCCTTTGTGTTGAATTTATGTTTTCACTGTGAATTGAATGGTCAGGGGTTTTTCAATTTACGTGTGTGCAAGGCAGATTATTGAATTGTTCTAGGATTTATTTCAAGGAAAGAATTAAAGTTCTTGGGGCAGTTTCAGTGAAATCATTTTTTTTAATACAAACCTGATGATTATATCATTTGTATGAATCTGGGTTGTGTATGTAATGGCATATTCATTCATGTTTATCCGCAAATGAATCTTATTGAAGTTTATTATCAAGTTGTCTTTGAATTGTAAGTGACTCTATGCCCTAGATAAGGCACTAGTTTGTTGTCTTGATGTTGTCTTGATGAAGCGACCTTCCAATTATAATAGTTGATTCATTGTGGGTGAATATGTTTTCTTGTTTGCCTTTGATTATGAAAGTGTGATTTTTTTGAGATCTGATTTTATGATTGCATTCTTTTTATATTAGATTTGATTAGATTTTGGATCTACCCTCATTTGTGTTTCATTATTACATCTTGTTTAGGGTTCATTCAATTTACTTGTCCATGAGATTGATCATACCTCTCTTATGGCTTGTGGTAGTGATGATCATGCACCTAATAAGGTTTTAACTTATGTCATTGACAACCTCTCTTAATAAGGCTTTACCTTATGTCATGAATTGATTTAAAATTCTTCAATCAGCTTTTCATTCCATGTCTTTAATGTTAGTGTGATAGTTTATCTCATGTTCCACTTTAAGTTGCAAATCAATGAATGATTTAATTCGCCCATAGAATTAATTTAATGCTTTAAAACTATTTTTATTTGCCAATATATATTTTTTACATTTTGAAAGAAGGTTGAAATCGCCAATATATTTTTTTTACGTTTTGAAAAAAGGTTGAAATCACCAATATATTTTTTTTATCGTTTCAAAATAGGTTGAAATCACCAATACATTTTTTTTTATGGTTTGAAAATAGGTTGAAATCACCAATATATTTTTTTTATGGTTTTAAAATACGTTGAAATCGCCAATGCAATTATTTTTTTGGTTTTAAAAACATTACAATTCGCCCATGCAAAAAAAAAAATTGTTTTAAAAACATTACAATTCACCGGGATTTTTCACAAACTTTGAGCGATCACAAATGATTCACCAATGGAGATTATTATTTTTTCTCCGTAAACCACAAAATTTCGCTAGTAAAATTAATATTTTCCTCGACAATTATACACCTTTCACCAAGTTTTTACACCTTGTCTGAGGGGGGCGGGGGTTCTTAAATTTTTCCCTAGTTGAAATTGATGCCAAAGACACATTCACCATGATGTCTAGAACATGTGTATGAGAAGAGTGGCGTCAATAAACACCATTGAGGAGATTGCAACTAAAATGGTTCTTCTTTAGTCAAACCTCAATTATTAAATTAACATGTTATGTGAATATCCTCTAATTGACTAAATGCATGAGCTTGCCATCACTTCTTGATGGAAAGAGAGAAAATTTTAGTGGCGAATAATCGCCAATTAGTGAATATTTGGTATCCTTAATTATTTGTAATGATTTAAAGATTTTGCCAATGTAGTCTACGTTTTCATGATGGTCTATTTAATATTTTCTCCCAAATTTTCAAAAGTGTGCCTTAATGCACCAGCCTAATTCACTAATAGCCATCAATAGTTCAATTTGCATGAGGACCCAATTCGCCCAGCGTTTTCGAAAGAGTGTCTTAATTCTCCCCAATATTCGCCAATACCATTTATCGTTCAATGTTGTGGGAGGATTGATTTTCCCAATTATATTATAAGTTCATCCTAATGGATGGTCTATAATTAGCTAGTAAATTACAACACATGTTTTGTCAATGTTTCATTCGCCCTATGTTTCCATAAGACGTGTTAAAATTAAGTGGATTCACCAAAAATTTTGTATACCATTTAAAATTCCCATAATATTCACCAAATATGGATTGGTATAAAAGATTGTATGAAAGATCAAATTTATTTTTACACAATTTGGTCAATACTCAGTTTGGAGCTCTCAAATCGAATCAATAGCGAAGTTATAGATGAGAAAAACTATTCTTGCATTACCATCTACTAGTGCTATGTGCTACTCTAAGTGATCATTTGTTTCAAGTGTTATAATATTATTCATCTTGATCTGTTAGCAATTTTTAGATCATTCTTACTACATGGGGAGACCTCAGACATCTAGATTTTAGGCCCTAGGAGCAATGAATCTTATAGCCTATTATTACTTCTTAAACAAGTAGATAGTTTTTTGCAGCCTTTATTTCATCGGAGATTTCGAACAGGAAAAAGGGTAAGACCTTGAATGTGGCGAAGGCCAAGAGAGGATAGCAAAACGCAAAACCTTAAATTCTAGCAATGTTTGTGGTAAAAAAGATGATCATGAAGGTCCATCATCACAACTACCACAACCACATTCACAACTTACACTGAATATTGAAGAAGGTGGCGAATTAGATATCTTAGACGACAATGAAGAAGAAGATCTGGTAGATACCTAGGGTAGCAGGAATGTGATAATTGACTTGGTTGACAATGTCATAGGTGATGATGATGCAGGAAAGGGGAAAAGAAAATCTAAATAAAAAATGGGTTGGGAGGGATATGGAGAAGCATTTTCAAATTGATTGGGTGTCAAAGTATCTATTCATTGAACCAGTGGAGAATCCAAACAAAGGTGACCCTCCAATATAATTCAAGTGTAAGATGTGTAGTTGGAAATATAAAAAAGAGACCCTCCAATATAATTCAAACAAAGGTGACCCTCCAATATAATTCAAGTGTAAGATGTGTAGTTGGAAATATAAAAAAGAGAAGAGGTTGCAGCTGAAGCTTGACACCATTCAAAAGCATAATGGAAAAGTTTATGAAAATAAAATCATAGATGGAATTGAAAAATCAATGATAAGATGGAAAACAAAGGAGCAATGTCAACATGTTAAGTGTGCCTTATAGTATGATGTGCATTTGAAAAGACAGGAAAAGCTTGTTGAATCTGGAGGTTCTCTTGAAGCTATTTTTGGAAAGGCAATGGCAGTAGCACAACTGGGAAAAATTGTTCAGTTAAGTATTGTTTTCCATATTTTGACTAGAGGGCATCCTATGACTGACTACCCAAAAATTAGTACTTTATTATACTTTTTGGGTGTTCCCAGCTTTGAGATTTTGCCAAGATCAAGGGCACAATTAAAAGCACACAAAAGAGAGACAGTAGTTTGACAAGAACAAACTGAATTCTCATCAATATGCAAAATTTATCAATTGAATTAACCAATACAATTAATATGGGCTTGCTTATATAGGCAAGGCCAAATGGATATGTGAGCACACAATCATGACATGTGGCTCAATGAGAAACAAGGGTAGGTAAGAAAAAGTAGGGGTAGGTAGGAGAAATAATATAATATTCCACAAGAGGTGGATCACCCACCAAATGTGGAATGTAAAAGCAAGATAAGACCACAAAAGGTGAAATTTCTCCTACAAGCATCATCCCTATGTGCACACTTCCCTAAGTGTCTCATATCCAAACTATGATGAGATGCATTATCCTAAGTCAACTTAAGTAAAGTGTAATTATATCCTATAAGAATAAATAATTACACCAACACCCCCCCTTAAGTGCAACTTACGGGAATGAAGACTCAAGTCAACAATGCAAGATGGGTCTCAGATACTAGGCCATGATAGGTACCCATGTACAATATGCAAATGCAAGAAAACCTATGCAATGCAATCTCTCACAAACAGAGAAAGGGAGAAAACCCGGCGGGAAAAAGCTCCCCCCCAAAAGAGAGATAAATGTACAAAGAAACTCTCAAAGAAGAAGGACAAAACCTCAAAGAGGAAAAAGTCCTCCCCATAAGAGAGGAAGGAGAAGTCAGCTAACCCCCCCTAATGAAACATCTTGCACCCCCAAGAGAGCTCGCAACTGCTAGAACTTACTCTCGGTGAAGGGTTTGGTGAATATGTCTGCAATCTACTTTGTTGTAGGACAATACTGCAAATCAATGACTTGCTCCTGAATCAACTCTCGAATGTAGTACATATGAATCTCAATGTGTTTGGTTTGTTGATTTTGAACTGAGTTCTTTGAGATTACAATAGCACTCTGATTGTCACAACGCAAAAATGTTGGTCATGGAGTGGAGAACCCAAACTCTATGAGAATATGTTGAAGCCAAATAGTCTCAGTCACTGCATTAACATCCCCTCGATACTCAACCTCAGTTGAAGAGAGAGTAATAGAATTTTTCTTCTTGATCTGCCAACAAATGGGGCCCAAACCAAGGTGGAAGTTGTAACCAGAAGTAGACTTACGATCATCAAGATCGCCAGCCCAATCGGAGTCTGTGTATCCAACCAAGTGAAGTCCTATGCCTGTTGCATAGTGAATCCCATAATGATGTGTACCCTAGATGTAGTGTAGGATATGTTTGGTGGCTTACCAATGAAGCTCATGTGGTTCTTGCATAAAGAGGAAAACCATGCCAACCGTAAAATAAATATCAAGGTGTGTGTGAGTCAAGTAGATGAGACTACCCACAAGATGACGAATACAAGGTGGCATCAATTGGTGGAGAAGAGCACTTAGCCTCAAGCTTGACTCCTAAAATAAAGGGAGTCAATGCAGGCTTACAATCAGCCACATGAAATCATGCAAGTAGATCAAGAGCATACTTGGGCTACGAAAGTGTAATCCCAGAAGGTGACTGTGAAATCGTTATCCTAAGAAAGTAGTGCAAAAGTGTTAGCATTTTGGCACTAAGTTGTCATTGATGTCAACTGGCATGATGGATATTCACAAAAGGGTGAGCATAAATATTTAAGGTCTACCGGTAAAGTACAAACCGGTCTAAAGGTTGGCTTCTTGTTTATGATGAAGAGGCAGAATGTGAAAGTTGTCACAAACCACTGAGGGGAAGTTGTGCTACCGGTATAGTGTGCTCTGTTGGCTAAACAAAATAAGAAAGCTCTACCGGCAAAGGGATGTGTTGGTATTTTGGATATGTTGATATGGTTTTGTCATTGATGTCAACACTTGTCAACACTGGAGAACACTTAGAGATCTTTGGTTATGTTTACCGGCATGTTCAGTGACTTATGCACAATCATCGGTATCTGATTCACCGGCAGGTTATATTGTTCACCGGCACTGAGGATGATTTGCTATCATCTAGAGATTACTTGGTTATGTCAAAGACATTGTTTGGACACTTGGTTTTGGTGATTTGTTCATTGGTCTAATCGGGTTTGCATATTTGTTGTTACCGGCAAATTGGTCCAAGATATGCATCGACAAGCATATCTATTCCAGATCAGCATGACATGTCATGAAGATGATTTGTTATTGTTGTAAACACATTAAGCCAACATCATGCATCGCATATTGATTCATTTGTAATTGATTTTATTGTAATATCTCAATGAGTCGACCTACACATTTGGTCTTAGGTTTTGGTATATATGTAAGATCTCATTTATGAGATTGTGTGGAGAAGTGGAAAAGGATTGTAATAAGGTATTTATGAATATAAGAAGAGCTATACATGCAGACATCATTTGAAGATTCAAGGAAGGTTTGAAGAAGGTAAATTAGAGCTTAACAGGTACTGAATCCAACATATGAAGATGCTATTTTGTGCAGTACATTATCATTGGATTTAACATTGCCAATTGTAGTTAGTGTGACTCCCATTTTGTGATTGAGCAGTGAGCTCTAGGTAGTTGGCCTTTCTGCATGTGCAGACTCCATATTGTACACACATACTATCTGCAATAGTATCCTCTGATTGTGGGTAAGGTTTACCACCATGGTTTTTCCGCTTATAGGGTTTCCGCGTACAAATAACTATGTTATGTGTTGTGTATGTTATTTGTCTTTTTGTTCCATGCATTAAACTTTACTGGTACTGCAATTAACTATTAAATTGTCAAATGACATTAAGGTTTGGTTTACCGGCATTATGCACTAAGTTTGGTTAAATTATATTTGGTTGAAATTAATAGACAAATGATTCACCCCCCCCCCCCTCTCAGTTGCCTCTGGGACCTAACAATTGGTATCAAAGCTTTGTCCTGTTTTTGTGGAAGTTTAACAACTTGAGGAGATCCTATGTCTACTAACTATTTCAGGAAGGATAGTCTGAAGCTTGGTGGAACCAACTATGTTATATGGAAGATCAGAATGGAGACTCATCTGAATTGCATTGGAAAGGACATATGGGATGTTACAAAGAATGGCTATACTGTTCCTACTCAAGATCAACCTATTCCACCAACCTTGGCTAAAGATGAGGAGAATGATTGCAAAGCAAGGGAAGCACTTTTGAGCACATTATCAGATCAGCAAATCATGGGATTATCAGATTGGTCTACTGCTAATGTTATTTGGGACAAATTGGAAACATTGAATGAAGGTGATACCACAGTCAAAATTGCAAAACTGGAATGCTTCCGAGTTAGGTATGAAAATCTAAAAATGGAAGAAGATGAAAGGATTTCTGCTTTTATGGAAAAAACTAAATGAAATTGTTTTGGGCATACAATGTTGTGGAGGAACCTTAAGTGAAGATGAAATTGTTTCTAAAGTTTTAAGAGCTTTGCCACTAGCATATAAAATGAAAGTTACTGCTATAAATGAATTGATAACAATGCCTAATACATTAGTATCTAGAGACACTTTGGTTGGAAAACTTTCAGCTTTTGAACTTGAGGAATTCGGTCATGTTGCTACCATTAAGAGAGATTTAGCTTTCAAGGCATCATCATCATTTGCAGCATCATCATCATCATCTGAAAAATCTGATTGGAAAGCCTTTTATGTAAGAGAACTTGAAGAAATTAGAAAGGAGAATGAAGAACTGGAAGAAGTTGAAGCATTATTTGCAAGGAAAATGCCTAAATGTTCAGTTGGAAGTAAGTATGAAGGTAAAGCACCATTTAAATGTTTTAACTGCAATAAAATTGGTCATATGGCTTCTAGGTGTCCTGATAGACATGCAAGATTGAAAGAAGAAGCTAAAAAAACATACAAGCCTAACCCTGAATATCAAAGGTACAGATTTAAGAAGAATAGAGAAAAAATCATGTTACTATGCTAATGAAGGAGTTACTGATGATTCTAATGAGGAACTAACAGACAATGGATGGGCTTTTGTTGCTATAACAGAAGATCAACTGACACCTACTGTTCAACCGATAGAGCAGGCCCTGGCAGCTAAAATTGAAGAAAATGATGAATGGATTATTGATTATGGATGTTCACATCATATGACTAGTAATAAGAGTAAATTTTTGACCTTTTAGGAATACAATGGAGGTCTAGTAAGATTTGGAAAGCTTGTTTGATCAGAGGAAAAGGCACTATATCTTTTGATGGTAAGCATAATATTGATAATGTTTACTATGTTGAAGGTTTGAAGCACAATCTTTTGAGTGTTGGTCAATTAGTTGAAAAGAGATTTCAGTTACAATTCAAGAATGGTAAATACAAAATCATGAACAGAACTGGCTTAGAAATTGCAACCGATAATCAGACTAGAGGTAATATCTTTCATTTGAATAACAATGAGAAGACATGATTAATTTCACATATTGATGAAAGTTGGCTATGGCATAAGAGACTATGTCATGT
Organism: Cryptomeria japonica; assembly: GCF_030272615.1. NCBI lineage: Eukaryota > Viridiplantae > Streptophyta > Pinopsida > Cupressales > Cupressaceae > Cryptomeria > Cryptomeria japonica. Next base: position 507,145,803 of record NC_081405.1, on the reverse strand, counting down.
AAATTTTGATTGCATTGTGAAAATCACTACAACTAAGGTAGTAAGAGATTTACCTAAGATTGTTAAGCCTCACAATCTGGTATGTAAGGAATGTCAATTTGGAAAGCAAGTTAGAGCATCTTTTAAGAGTATACAAGAAAAATCCAATAATGTTCTTGACTTAATTCATATTGATTTATGTGGTCTAGCAAGAACTAGAAGTTTACAAGGAGATAGGTATTTTATACTAATCATTGATGACTATTCTAGAATGTGTTGGATTACTTTTCTCAAGGAGAAATCAGAAGCTTTTGGGAAGTTCAAACTATTCAAGGTGATGGTAGAGAATGAAACCAGTAAGAAAATCAAATGCTTGAGATCAGATCAAGGAGGTAAATTCACATCTAAGGAATTTAATACATTATATGAAGTGAATGGAATTAAAAGACAATCATCAGCACCTCGGACACCCCAGCAGAATGGAGTTGTGGAAAGAAAGAACCAAACTATTTTGGATGCAGCTAGAAGAAGAATATCAGAAGCAAACCTACCTCATGTGTATTGGAGAGAAGCGGTCAATACAACTATTTATACATTCAACAGAGTTCACATCAAAGGTGAAACCGGTAAGACCCCTCATGAACTATGGTTTGGTAATACTCTTACTCTTAAATATTTCAGAATATTTGGAAGTAAATGCTATATTAGAAGAGATGAGTATATTGGCAAATTTGATCCTAGAAGTGATGAAGGAATATTTCTTGGTTATTCATCTAAGAGCAAGGCATATAGATGTTTTAATAAGAGATTACAGAAAATCATTGAAAGTGATAATGTGAAGATTGATGAACAGTTTAGAAGGTCTACAGACTCTGAATAGGAAGTTGAGATAATCACAAATGAACCTACAATGAGTACACTGGTACAGAATGTTGATCCAGTCACACCAGCATCATTTGAGAATTCCACAGTGACTGAGGAACAGCAACAAGTAAAAACACCCTGGTATGTAAGATTGAATCACTCTGAAAATCAAATAATTGGGAACAAGTATCAAGGAGTTATGAGAGAGGAAGACTAGCAAATGAAGAGGTATGTCTTATTTCTCAAATTGAACCAGCATCAGTTAATGAGGCATGTGAAGACAAACACCGGATTAAAGCTATGGAAGATGAATTGGAACAAATTGAAAAGAATAACACATGGACATTAGTTCCCCGGCCTAAAGACAAAAATGTAATTGGAACTAAATGGGTATTCATAAATAAACTCAATGAAGATGGTAAGGTAATCAGAAATAAAGCAAGATTAGTGTGTAAGGGATATTCACATAAAGAAGGAATTGATTACAATGAAACATTTACACTGGTAGCTAGAATTGAGGCAATCAGATTATTCTTAGCTTTTGCAGCACACAAGAACTATAAAGTATATCAAATGGATGTTAAATGTGCATTTCTGAATGGTGATCTTGAAGAAGAAGTTTACATTGAACAACCTGATGGATTTCCATTGACAAATGACAAAGATATGGTTTGCAGGTTAAGGAAAGCTTTATATGGACTAAAGCAAGCTCCTAGAGCTTGGTATGCTAGATTGGACAAATATCTTTTGAAGATTGGTTTCACTAAATGTAATGCTGACAACAATATATATTACAAAGTGACTAATGATGACATCTTGTTTATAGAAGTTTTTGTTGATGATATAATCTTTGGAGGAGAAGATGGATTGTGTAAAGACTTTTCTAATAAGATGCAGGAAGAATTTAAAATGTCTATGATTGGGGAAATAAAATTCTTTTTAGGATTGCAAATCTCACAGATTGATAAAGGTATATTCATAAATCAATCAAAGTACTTGAAGGAATTACTAAAGAAATTTGGCATGGAAAACTCTAAACCGGTAAGCACACCTATGACTACAACTGATAAACTATCATTAAAGGATGAATCAACACCTGTTAATCTGACTAGGTACAAATCTATGATAGGAGGTTTATTGTATTTGACACAAACAAGACCTGATATTATGAATGCAGTATGTATTGTTTCAAGATTTCAGAGTAATCCTAAAGAAAATCATGAATCGGCAGTGAAAAGGATTTTCCGGTACCAACAAGGAACTATAAATCTTGGTTTATGGTATCCTAAAGATGAAAATTTTGATTTATGTGCATACATAGATGCAAATTGGGCAGGAGATGTAGATGACAGAAAAATTGCCACCAGTGGAGCATTCTTTCTTGGTAACAAACAAATTTTATGGTTGAGCAAGAAACAAAGTTGCACATCTTTATCAACAGCAGAATCAGAATATGTTGCAGCAGCAACTAACTGTACATAGGTATTATGGATTAAGCAAATGTTGAAGGACATAAAGGTAAAATGCAAGGAACCTATAATCATTTACTATGATAATATGAAAGCAATTGATATATCAAAGAATTCAGTATTTCACTCAAAAACTAAACATGTTTCTATCAAATTCAATTTTCTAAAAGAGAATGTTGAAGCAAAAGAAGTGAAATTGGTTTATGTGAATACTAAAGAGCAGATTGCAGATATCTTTACTAAACCTTTGCCTAAGGAAACTTTTGAATATCTTAGGGAGCATCTTGGAGTTATACCCTCACTGGTAGAAACTTAGACAGTTGATGATTGTCATCAATCGACAGAATTAACAGAGAATTTTTTTTCCAACTTTGATGAGGAGAGCTACTTCTCAGGGGGAGTAGTTGGATAAATTGATAAGTTGGTATTTTGTGATAAGTTCTTTGAACTGATTGTATTTGGTTTTGTATTGCTTTGGCATTTGATGTCAAAGGGGGAGAGATATTTATGGAAAAACACATTATCTTTTGGGGAGAGATTATTCATTGTGGGAAATATTGTTACTCTTTGTATCTGTATTTTGATAATCTCTTTGGGAGATTGTTGGTTTTTGGTTTTTAGCATTTCTGCTTTGGCACTTAGATGGTTTTTCCATCTTGTGTTGCCATCAATGGCAAAGGGGGAGATTGTTGGTATTTTGGATATGTTGATATGGTTTTGTCATTGATGTCAACACTTGTCAACACTTGAGAACACTTAGAGATCTTTGGTTATGTTCACCGGCATGTTCAGTGACTTATGCATAGTCACCGGTATCTGATTCATCGGCAGGTTATATTGTTCACTGGCACTGAGGATGATCTGTTATCATCTGGAGATTACTTGGTTATGTCGAAGACATTGTTTGGACACTTGGTTTTGGTGATTTGTTCATTGGTCTAATCGGGTTTGCATATTTGTTGTTACCGGCAAATTGATCTAGGATATGCACCGACAAGCACATCTATTCCAGATCAGCACGACACATCATGAAGATGATTTGTTATTGTTGTAAATGCATTGAGCTGACATCATGCATTGCATATTGATTCATTTGTAATTGATTTTATAATAATATCTCAGTGAGCCGACCTACACATTTGGTCTTAGGTTTTGGTATATATGTAAGATCTCATTTATGAGATTGTGTGGAGAAGTGGAAAAGGATTGTAATAAGGTATATATGAATATAAGAAGAGATATACGCGTAGACATCATTTGAAGATTCAAAGAAGGTTTGAAGAAGGCAAATCAGAGCTTAACCGATACTAAATCCAGCATATGAAGATGCTATTTTGTGCAGTACATTATCATTGAATTTAACCATCCAATTGTAGTCAGTGTGACTCCCATTTTGTGATTGAGAAGTGAGCTCTAGGAAATTGGCCTTTCTGCATGTGCAGACTCCATATTGTACACACATACTATCTGCAATAGTATTATCTAATTGTGGGTAAGGTTTCCCATCGTGGTTTTTTCCCTTACAGGGTTTCCACGTACAAATAATTGTGTTATGTGTTGTGTATGTTATTTGTCTTTATGTTTCATGCATTAAACTTTACCGATATTGTAATTAACTGTTAAACTGTCTACCGGCATTAAAGTTTGGTTTACTGGTGTTATGCACTAAGTTTGGTTAAAGTATATTTGGTCGAAATTAATAGACAACTGATTCACCCCCCCTCTCAGTTGCCTTCGGGACCTAACAGGATGTACCGGTATGTGTTTGTCGGACTGACTGTGTGTTGGTGGGCCATGTCTTGATCATTGTAATGCCATGTGGATTAGAGGTGGCAAATATGTTGTGGCTGGTAAAGCCTCATCAACAGGGTCGATGAAACAGATAATTGCCATTAATGAACGAGCAACAAATCACGAGATTGTATCTGACTGATCGCGACATGAGGAAGAAGGAATGATAGAGGAATATTAGGGAGTAGTTGGTGCCTAAATCAATGCAAAGGAAATTCGATTCAGGAAGTCCTCAAAAAGGAAACTATTGAAACATTTTATGTGTTGACTGATTTCATGATAGAAGATCTGATTCGAGATTGCCATTTCCAAAAAATGTGTGTTGGCGATGAAAATTGTGTACAGGTGCATCCTTGAAGGACAGGTGATCGATCCAAGATAGGCGAGATTGGATCTCATGAAGATTGTGTTGGAAAGAGGAAACCCTAACCACTCATATTTTTGAATTGCGTTTTGATGGGAAATCGCGGTATAAGTAATAAGAGCTTAAGGAAAAATGTAGGGGATGCAGTGAAGAAGGAGAAGAGAAGAGAGAGTGAGAAAGGAGAAGGATTTCAAGCCATAGAGAAAGTTCTAAGAAATTTGTTGTGTGTGTGAGCAAGCGTACCAGTGAGAGGATTCTACCAACAAAACTATAATCTTGCAGTTGAGCCTAACCGGTAAGGTGTGGCAGATCATGAAGTATCCAAGTGTGACACAGTATGTTGAGAGACTGTGTGTGAGGGGGAGAAAAAGATAACAAAGGTTGAGAATCAGAGAGAGTAATCTCACAACCAGCAGTGTGAGATTCAGTGAACGAGAAAAGACTATCAACTGGCAGAGAGTTATTTGATTAAAGAGTTGCAGAATTCATTTGCAACAAGAAGCCTTAATTGTATTCAAATAGTATTTCAATATACATTGCCAATTTGAAGCTTGGTGCAGGGGTTGGTGCCCTAAAAGTGCAAGGGTTGGTGCTCCTTGGGTTGGTGCCCAAAATATTTGTAAGTCAGTGTTTTACCTATGAGGCTGGATTGGAGCAGTAGTCTCCAGTAGCTTTTCTCACCGAGGTTTTTCCCATATTGGGTTTTCCTCATAAATCTGGTGTTGTGAAGTTACTTGTGTGTGAATGATCTCTTTGGCCTTCTTTCTTGTATTACTGGTATGACTTTTTGGTACTTAAGTGAATAACTAATATTCTGAGGTTAGATCAAAAAAGAAAAAAGGTTAGGAACCACTGATTCACCCCCCTCTCAGTGGTATTCTGTGTTTAACAATTGGTATCAAAGCATAGGTTCCCGGTTATCTTTAAACCTTGGATAGATTCTGGACTTTGAACATAATGGAAAGAAGTGAGTATGCTTCCTCAAAAGCCCCCATGTTTGATGGATCCAACTATGCCTTCTGGAGTAGAAGAATGGAGATCTATATTTCATCTCTTGGTTTTGATGTGTGGATGTCGGTCAAAAATGGGTATGTCATTCCTAATACTCCTCCCTCTGATCCAGATGCAAAAAAGGAGTATGAGAATAATGAAAAGGCAAAACATGCTATCTTGAGTGGACTGTTCGATAATGAATTTGTCAAAGTCATGCACTGTGTTTTAGCAAAGGAAACATGGGACAAATTGCAGAGTTTGTTTGAGGGAGATGCAAAAGTCAAAGAAGCCAAGCTGCAAACACTAAGGAGCCAACTTGAAAGCATCAAAATGAAAGATGATGAAAGGATTGCAGACTATCTTCACAGATTAGATGAAAATGTGAATACTGTTAGAGGAATTGGAGAAGAGATTGCAGATGAGATTCTTGTCAAGAAGATACTTAGATCTCTCACTCCCAAATATGATACTAAGGTGTCAGCCATAGAAGAAGCCAAGGATCTGAAGACTTTTACAATGGATGAGTTATTTGGCTCTCTAATAGCCTATGAGATGAGAACAATTGGTGATACTTCCTCATGGAAAGAAGCGGCATTCAACATCACCAAAAAGGGCAAATAAGCTACTACTCATAAAGAATCCAGTGAAGACTCTGATGCAGAAGTAGAAAACTTTGTCAGGAAGCTCAAAAGAGGATCCGACCGGTACAAAGGAAAGCTACCACTTAAATGCTTCAACTTTGGAAAGGTAGGACACTTCGCTGCAAATTGTTCTCACAAATAAACCAGTGGAGATGAGTCAAGAGAGTTCAGAAGATCTGTTGGCAAAGACAGAGAAAGGAATGACTACCGGCAGGGAAGGAGAGGCTACCGTAACCAAAATAGTCTATATACCATTGAGGATGACACAACAGATAATGAAAATGCATCAGAAGATGATTACCATGAGAATGATAGAAAACTCAATCTCTTCATGGCACTTGATAGACCAGGTGATGAAGATGAGGAAGAATGGGATATTGAAGCTGAAGTGGATTTGTAGAGTGAACTTATCAGTGCGCTTGAAGAATTGAGTAAAACAAGAAGAGAACTCAAGAGGGTTAAGCTTGTTGCAGTAGATAAACAAGATCTCTTGAAGCAATCTCTGGATGAGTCTGGTCAAGTCATAGCTGACTTGAAACTACAACTGGAAGAAATTAAGAGGATTTGTGAAGCTACAGCCTCTGATCTGACAAAGAAAGAAAAGGAGCATCAAGAGCTGGAAGAAAGTAAGGAAGAAATAAAAATGAGGAGCAAGTATGAAGGCAGTACTAAGGCCTTAGATAAGATGTTGAGAAAACAAAAGCAATCCAAAGACATCGGTGGCTTAGGCTTTGAAGAAGATCAAAGTTCAACCCACAAAGATAGATTCGACAAAGAAATAATATTCACCTCTTTAGTTAAAGGTGAAGAAAAGAAGACATTCACTGTAAGCAAGGATACCAATAAAAAGACATATGCAGATGTTGTTGGAAATTGCCACTCAAATCAATATGTAAAAATGAACTAGAGGACACACTTCTTGCACCAATATGCAGACCCAAGGAGAAATGCAAGAATTGACCATGAAGGATTCACTAGATTTAACAACATGTAAGGGAAGACCCCCAATGAGGCAGTTACATTCAAGACCAAGACAACCTAACCGGTATGTTTCAAACTTTCATGGTTACTGTTACCGATGTAACAAATTTGGGCACGTAATAGCTGACTGTAGGTTAATCAATAAGCCCTCTATGCATTATGAAAGTAGAAATCCATTTAATGCACTCCAAGATATGAATGTTGTTTTCTATCAGTGCAATGGATATGGTCATAAGAGTTTTGATTGTAGGAAGAATAAACCAGTACCCTAAAATAATTTTAAGGACGTCCCCTTAAATGAAAATGTAAAATGCTATAACTGTCAAGAATTTGGACACATAGCAAAATTATGCAAAAATAGGAAGATCAAATAGATGAAGGCAAATCCGGATCAAGAGGTGGTAACTGAACCTGAGCTCAATATAGCAGCTGACAAGAAGAAGGAGATCAAACCAATTTAGGTTGAGAAAGAGAAAGAAAAGGTAGAATCAAGTCTCATAGTACAAACTGCCTTGCATGCTGAAAGGAAAAATCTATGGGTGGTAGATAGTGGTTGTTCAAACCATACGACTGGTGACAAAAAGAAATTCATTAAACTTGAAGATTGGAATGGTGGATCAGTAAGATTTGGATACAATTCCTCCATCAAAATAAAGGGAAAAGGAACTCTAAGCATTGATGGAAAACTGAAGGTGCGTGATGTATATTATGTGGAAGGCCTAAAGCATAATCTGTTGAGTGTGAGTCAAATGTGTGACAAAGGTTACAAATTCACCTTTGACTCAACCGGTTGCTAGATAAAGAAAGACAGTACCGGTAAATTTGTGGCAGAAGGAAAGAGAACAGATGGAAACGTTTATAATCTGAAGGAATGTTATGCGTCCCAATGTATGTTAGGACAAGTAGATGAAAGTTGGGTGTGGCACAAAATATTATGCCACATAAATTTTGATAACTTAGTTGCAGTAAGCAAAAAGGGGTGTGTGAGGAATATTCCACCCATCATTAAGCCAATAAACACATTTTGTGATGAATGTGTAAAAGATAAGCAAACTAAAGTGAGTTTCAGGACAAAGGAGAACAACACCTCAAGACCACTTGAAATTGTGCATACATATCTATGTGGTCCAATCTGGACAAGAGCACTTGCAGGTGAAAGATACTTTATGCTCTTCATTGATGACTACTCAAGAATGACATGGGTCACCTTTCTGCAAGATAAATCACAAGCATTTGAAAGATTCAAGATCTTTCAGAAGATGGTGGAAAAGGAAAGTGGGTACAGAATAAAATGCCTAAGATCAGATAGGGGTGGAGAGTTCACATCAAATGAATTTGAAGATTATTGTGAAAAATGTGGAATTAGAAGGCAATACTCTAATCCTAGGACACCACAGCAAAATGGTGTGGTAGAAAGGAAGAACGGGACAGTCAAGGAGATGGACAGAACCATGTTAAATGAGGCCAGTCTGTCGAACACATATTGGAAAGAAGTTGTTCATACTACTGCATATACTTTGAACCGGGTTCAATTAAGAACAAATAGCAAAATGACACCTTATGAGTTGTGGTATGACCAGAAGCCATCAATCAAATACTTCAAAGTATTTGGAAGCAAGTGCTTTATCAAGAAACATATGGGTGGTCTAGGAAGTTTTGAATCCAAGAGTGATGAAGGAATCTTCCTTGGTTACTCATTTAACAACAAAGCCTACAAATGCTACAATAACAGACTAAGAAGAGTAATTGAGAGTGTGCATGTAAAAGTTGATGAAGATATGCACAAAGGATGTCAACCACAGGTTAACTAGTATGATGACTTTGGTGATGAACATGATGAAGTTTAGTCAGATACAGAACTAGAGGTAGCATCCAAGAAGGTCCCCAACCGGTATGTACAACTGAATCACCTAGAAGAGAAAATTTTGGGAAATATGAGTGATGGTGTGCAGACTAGAAGAATACTTGCCCAGAATGATGAACAAGTCAACCTATGCCTCATGACTGAAGTTGAACCCAAAAAATTTAATGAGGCCAGTAAAAGACAAGAATGGATGCCATGGAAGAAGAACTGCACCAGATTGAGAAGAACAAGACTTGGGAATTAGTCCCTAGACTGAAAGACAAGAACATCATTGGCACAAAATGGGTATACCAAAATAAGATGAATGAAGAAGGTAAGATTATTCGGCATAAAGCTAGACTAGTGTGCAAGGGATACTCTCGGGTAGAGGGATTTGACTTTGAAGAAACATTTGCACTGGTAGCTAGATTAGAAGCAATTAGAATGTTTCTAGCCTTCTCTACCTACAAAGGTTATAGAGTATACCAAATGGATGTAAAATCTACCTTTCTAAATGGAAATTTGGAAGAAGTGTCCATGGAGAAACTGGAAGGGTTTCTGCTGCATGATGATGAGACATTTGTGTCCAGGTTGAAGAAGGCCTTGTATGGTCTAAAGAAAGCTCCTAGAGCATGGTATTCAAGATTAGATCAGTACCTAAAGGAGCAGGGATTCAAAAAGGGGAGTGCAGATAGCAATTTGTACATAAAGAAATATGGGAACCACGTGATCATTGTGGTTGTGTATGTAGATAACATTATCTTTGGAGGCAACAAGGAAACTCTCTGCAAAGAATTTGTTGATCAAATGCAGTTTGTATTTGAGATGTCAATGCTTGGTGAATTGACATACTTCCTTGGTCTACAGATATTATAGCAAGATAAAGGAATCTTTATCTCACAAGTCAAGTATGAAAAGGAGATGCTGAAGAAATTCTAACTAGAAGATTGCAAACCGGTAAGTACCCCCATGGTGACCGGCAACAAATTGAGCAAGAATGATGAATCATCGGTGGTGGATTAGACTCTGTATAGATCCATGATAGGAAGTCTACTATATCTAACTGCTTCAAGACCGGATATAGTTCAGGCAGTGTGCATGGTGGCCAGATTCCAAGCTGCACCAAAACAGTCACATATGAATGTTGTTAGCAAAATTTTTAGATATCTACAAGGAATGCTTAGCTATGGCTTGCGGTATGCTAAACAAAGAGATTTTATCTTGGAAGCATACACTAATGCTGATTGGGCAAGATGCATTGATGATAGAAAGAGCACAAGTGGTGGTGCATTCTTTCTAGGTGACCGGTTGGTCTCATGGCATAGCAAGAAGAAAGACTCAGTATCTTTATCTACTGTTGAAGCTGAGTGCATTGTCTTTGCTACATGCTTCTCTCAGGTGCTTTGGATGAAGAAGAATCTCAAAGAAATATTGGTGGACATCACTAGTCCTATTCTCATCCGGTGTGACAATTCGAGTGCAATCAACATAGCAAAGAATCTAGTCATGCATTCCAGAACAAAGCACATTGCTATCAAGTATCACTTTCTCAGAGAAAAGGTTGAAGGATAGGAGGTAAGGATGGATTATGTTCCTACTGGTGAACAAGTAGCAGACATCTTCACCAAACCATTACCAGTAAGCACTTTTGAGTATCTTCAACACAAGTTGGGAGTTGTGTCATCTATTTAGGCAAGCTTTTTGTGGCTCAGGGGGAGTTGGTAGTGGTCAAAGGGGGAGTGCAAAGTACCCTTTGTCATTGTGTCAAAGGGGGAGAAAACCCAGTATGGAGTGAATCGTGAGAAGTTGACATCAATGCCAAAGGGGGAGATTGTTGGCATTTTGGCACTAAGTTTCCATTGATGTCAACCGACATGATGGATATTCACATAAGGGTGACCTTAAATATTGAAGGCCTACCGGTAAAGTACAAACCAATCTGAAGGTTGCTTGCTTGTTTATGATGAAAAGGCAGAATGTGAAAGTTGTCACAAACCATTGAGGGGAAGTTGTGCTACCAGTATAGTGTGCTCTACCGGATAAACAAAAGAAGAAATCTCTACCGGCTAAACAAAAGAAGAAAGCTCTACTGGCAAAGGGATATACTAATATGTGTTTTTCAAACTGACTATGTGTTGGTGGGCCATGTCTTGATCGTTGTAATGCCATGTGGAGCAGAGGTGGCAAACGTGTTGTGGTTGGTAAAGCCTCATCAACAGGGTCAATGAAACATATAATTGCCATTAATGAAGGAGCCACAAATCACAGGATTGTATCTGAATGATCGTGGCTCAAGGAAGAAGGAATGACAGAGGAAGATCAAGGAGTAGTTGGTGCCTGAATAAATGCAAAGGAAATCCGATTCAGGAAGTCCTCGAAAAGGAAACTATTGAAACATTTTATGTGTCAACTGATTTCATGACAAAAGATCTGATTCGAGATTGCCATTTCCAGAAAATGTGTGTTGGATAATGGAAACTGTGTACATGTGCATCCTTGAAGGACAGGTGATCGATCCAAGATAGGCGAGATTGGATCTCAGGAATATTGTGTCGGAAAGAGGAAACCCTAACCGCTCAGGTTTTTGAATTGCTTTCTGGTGGGAAATCACGGTATAAGAAATAAGAGCTCAAGATAGAACATAGGAGATGCAGCGAAGAAGGAGAAGAGAAGAGAGAGTGAGAAAGGAGAAGGATTTTGAGCCATAGAAAGAGTTATAATAAATTTGTCATGTGGATGAGCAAGCGTACTGGTGAGAGGATTCTACCGGCAGAACTATAATCTTGCAATTGAGCCTAACCGGTAAGGTTTGGCAGACCAGGCAGCATCCAAGTGTGGCATGTTATGTTGAGATGCTGTGTGTGAGAGGGAGAAAAAGATAACAGAGGTCAAGAATCAGAGAGAGTAATCTCAAAACCGGCAATGTGAGATTCAATGAAGGAGAAAATACTATCAATCGACAGAGAGTTATTTGATTTAAGAGTTGGAGAATTCATTTACAACAAGAAGCCTTAATTGTATTCAAATAGCATTTCAATATACATTGCCAAGTTGAATCTTGGTGCAGGGGTTGGTGCTCCTTGGGTTGGTGCCCAAAATCTTTGTAAGTCAGTGTTTTACCTGTGAGGCTAGATTGGAGCAAGAGTCTCCAACAACTTTTGTCACCGAGGTTTTTCCCATATTGGGTTTTCCTCGTAAATCTGGTGTTGTGAAGTTACTTGTGTGTGAATGATCTCTTTGGCCTTCTTTCTTATATTACCGGTATGACTGTTTGGTAGTTGAGTGAATAACTGATATTGTGAGGTTAGATCATAAAAGCAAAAAGGTTAGGAACCACTGATTCACCCCCCTCTTAGTGGTATTCTATTTTCAACAAAAAGACCCACGTCAAACATAGAAAATCTGTCATGCAAAGTAGATTTGACACTGCTAATGATGGATGAGGTGCTCTTTGTAATGCTCAAATCACCAACATAGAGCACAAGTATCAAGTGTGAGTCATCCTATCATAAAATGTAGACATTCAGATTGGAATGACACCTGGTGAACCCTGCTGAGAGAAGGAAGGAATCCATCTTGGTGTACCAAGCCCTAGGGGCCTGCTTAAGGCCATAGAGAGTTTTTCTCAATCGACAAACCAATGAAGAATCCTGGATGAAACCCTGTGGTTGCTCCATATATATCTCCTCATCAAGATCCCCATGAAGGAAATCACTCTTCACATCCATTTGATGGACAACCCAACCATGAGTTGTTGCAATAGTAAGTGTCAAGTGAATGGAGTTCATCTTGGCTATGGGCGTAAAGGTCTTAGTATAGTCAACACCTAAAACTTGTGAGAAAATTTTCACAACAAGTCGAGCCTTATACTTATCCACAATACCATCCACTGCAAACTTGGTCTGATAGATCCACTTACATCAAACCATCTTTCTCCCCTTAAGGAGAGGGACTAACTCCCAAGTGTTGTTCCTCATCAAGGAACTATATTCTTCCTCCATATCTTGGTCCCACTTGGGAACCCCTGATGCTTCCTAAAATGTTTGTGGATTGATTCCTCTATGTATCTAAAGGATCCCCAACAAGAGAACCTACTCACTCAAGTGTCTGTCGAGCCCAACGAGGTCTAGGTGGAGGTGGAGGACAAGGCTCCTCAATGACTAGTGGACCCTGCGAAGGTGTAACCCTATGAGTTGGAGTTGAAGGAGTCTCATCATCTGAATCACTCTCATCACTATCCACAATGGAGGAAGGTAGAGGAGGAATTGAGGCTAAGCTAGGAGAGATTTCCTCAAAATGAACACTCCTCTCAATAAACACCTCATGTATCTCTGGATCCATCAATTGATATGCCTTAACACCCTCAAGATATCCAACAATAATACAAGGCCTACTCTGAGGTTCCAGTGCCTTGTGTTGCTGCGGAGGAGTGCGATCCCATGCTGGACACCCAAAGACTCTAAAATGTCTCACAATAGGTTTCCTACTAGCCCAAGCCTCAAAAGGAGTAATACCCATCAAAGATTTGTGAGGAACCCAATTTTGGATGTGTGTAGCACAACTAATAGCCTCTGCACAAAAGGCGGGATCAAGAGAACGTGCATGTATCATGGAACTATCCATTTCCTTGAGAGTTATATTCTTATGTTTTGCAACTCCATTTTGTTGTGGAGTGTAGGCAACTGAATGCTGAAGGTCAATCCCCTCAAATGTACAAAAATCCTCAAGTCTTTTATTCACATATTCCCTTCCATTATCTATGCGAAGGATCTTGACTACTTTCCCTGATTACTTCTCCACATGAGCCTTGAAGGCTAGAAATCTGTCAAACACTTCACTCTTATTAACAAGAAAATAGATCCAAGTAAAGCGGGAGTAGTCATCAATGAAGGTGAGGACATAGCGGGCCCTACTAAATAAAGTTGATGGAAATGGGCCTGCTACATCATTGTGAACAAGTTGAAGAACTTCCAAAGCTCTCCAAGCTTTCCCCTTATCAAACTTCTCCTTGCGATGCTTTCCCATGGAACATCCTGAACATACACCCTCTAAAAAACTGATTTGAGCTAGACCTGTGACCATGTCTTTAGTGCTAAGTTGTTGAAGATAGCGGTAGTTGAGATGACCAAACCGCTCATGCCATGGCTTACTTTCTAAATTTGAATGAGTAAGAAAGGCCATAGAAGGAGATCTTGGAACAAAGTGAGAGAATGAATAAAGCCTTGAATTGTCATTGACTTGTCCCACAACTACCAAGGCATCATTATCAATTTCTTTTACCACAATTGAATCAAGTGTAAACTGAACCTTTTTCCCATTCCCATAGTGAGTGATTTGGTAGATAGAGAGAAGATTGGTAGACAAGTTAGGAACATAAAGAACATTCTCAAATGTTCCATCATCCATGGCAACCGAACCTTTCCCTTCTACCTCAACTTGTGTATCATCACCTATGTAAATGTGAGGTACCTTTGATGACTCCAATGAAGAAAACTACTCCTTTGTAGAACACATGGTATCAGACTAAAGAAAATCTCCTCTTTTGTTTCCTCAAAAATTAGAAAATGATTCCCTCATGATAAGTTACTTGAAGCCATGTCCATTGTGTTTCCTCAATATTGGGAACTCAACAATCTAGCTGATTTTCGCCATAGGATAATGAATTTAATAAACCTTTTTTGTAAATTTGTAGAAATCAATGGGCAAACTATAAAAGAAATTTTAAATGAAACAATTCTTAGAGAGTAACCAGCCCATTTTGCATTAACTATGAGGCATCAATTTCAAGAATCAAAAAAAGTGGAGAACCCCTTGGAAGAGAGATCGGTAACAAAGGTTTGGACAAAGATAGGTTAGAATGTACAATTGGTTGATTCATTATCAAACTTTCTCAGACTTGTTGATTTATATCAAAACATGATATTGGGTTCGGTGGAGGATGAGAGAGTTTTGGGTGCTTTGGGACTCTTAAAATCAAAGATAAGGAACAAACTAGATAAGAATTTGGAAAATTGCTTACAGTTGTATACATCAAGGTATGATGTCTGAAGTTTTCCTTATGAAAGGGCACTAGGAATCTAGAAGTCTAAAACTGAAAGAAGAGGGTTGGGCAACACTATAAACCAAAGTGGGAAAACTTACAGTGACAAAATGGATGCAAGTTCACATGTACTACTAGTTTTGAGATGTGGTCAAGCAAAGGTATGCAAAGTGAAGAAAACACAGACAATAATCAAGGAAGCTCTCGATTTGATGATCAAGATGATGAGATGATTTGGCAAATTTAAGAGATTTAGCACTAGCAGTTACTAGGTATTTATTAAACTTTTGGTTGCATATTGCATATTGTATTTCATCTATCACATTACAAAACCTAATTGTGCTTGATGATATTTTATGTTTCTATCAAGGTCATTTAATTTTGGTATGCAACTGCATTTTATAAATTTCTATTTATAGATTAATAAATTAACATACTACTATTTTTTTAGTTTTCAAGAATAAGGTTGCATTAGTAATTATTTATTTGATAATTTTGATTCAACATTCAAGTATAAAAAAAGTGTAGTTTTGCATTATTAATTACATCATGATCATGGAGACTGTTAATTGCATTAGTATCAAAAAAAATTATTAATATTTGATATCGACCATAGCATGAGTTGAATTTTCCTAGTTGCAACTTACTACTTGTTCTCTACATAGAATCCCTTTGAATAGAGTAAGCAATTTTAATCCTCTACTTTAGAATAAGTCGAAAGCCATTCAAACTCAACAACACAATGTAGACATATGAGCCTCAACCAAAAAATCCTCAATTTCATCAATTTATATAAGATTCTGGATAACGATTGTGGACTTTTTGTATATTATTCACCCTTGGTGAATTAGTATATCATCTTCTATTGGACTTTTGTAGTATATGTAGAAGTAGAAGAAGGAGAGGGAAAAACAAGGCCTTGATTATCCTTTTATAGAAAAATTGAGGATGCAACAAGCTTCGGGCCTTTTACAATATCAAAATTTGAAAACTAAGGAAAAGAGAGGAAAAAGGATCAGAAGTCATCAAATCCATGTTTCTTGAACTGCTCAAGCCTCTTGACATTTTCTTCCTTTTCTCCATTTGAAAATTCAAATTTTCAAAACTAGAAGAAACATATAAAAGAGAGGAAAAAGGATTAGAAGTCTTCAAATCCATATTGTTTGAGGTCATGAAGAGCCTTGAGATGCTGTCGATAGTTGTCATCTTCAATTTTTGGCGTGATCACATCTATTCTTGTCATACCACGGTTGAACCTTGAGAGTGCATCCATGTAGGATTCTAACTTCTTAATTAACTATGTATCATCTGAAGTTATATCTAGCAACCTCTGATCCTATGATATCAACCTTTCGATTTGCTTTGGATCTCAGGACCTTTTCTCCTTCTATTTTTCTTCTTTCTATGTCAAACAGAGTAGGCATGTGGTTGGAAACTAAACACTGAAAGACTCTGAGTTCACCACTAATTTTCTGTGTAAACATCTTGTGAATAATAAAGAGTTTCTTTAACATCTCAAACCTAGTTTTAAAACTTTCAATCATGTCATGTAAGAAACTTGGGAGAGGCTTAATCAATGAAATCTCCAACATTGCAATTGTCTTGCTCATATGAGATAATGAGAAGGTCATAAAATGTTGCCATCTCAAATGTTCTTGAGAAAACCTCGGCAACTCCCTGTGCTCATCCCATGTTGCATCAACATGGTCCAAAATTTCATTGATCTTTGATTCCAACAATGATTTTTCCACGTCTCTTTATTCTTCTCTCCATCTACAAAGCATCCATCTTTAGCACATCCCTTTCACTACTCAAAAAAACTATCTCCAATCTAGGTTAAGCTAGATCATTCCTTAATCTCATATCTTCATCAGATGTATACTCAATCCTACCTGGAGGTGTGTATGTTGGTCCTTCTCTCAACTGTTCTCCCAGAGTAGTCACTTTCTCTCTCAAAATTGCAACATATTTCTTTCTCTTCAAAGCCACCTTATGAGTAAATTTTGCCACATTTAGATTGAGGCTTGTTGCCTCTGTAATGGAATTGTCAACCACTCTTTTTACTAACAGACCCCCAAATAATTGATCAACTTCATAGCTCATACTAGGCCTTTTTGTGACTCTATGAAGACATCGAATAAATATTTGATCAAGATGATCATCAAATAATGCTCCCAAAAGTACTTCCTCTCTCTCCACTACATCCATTGAGTCTAGATCTATGTCATGTCTCCTCAATTCATCAAAAATAATTGCAAAAGAGATATCCCATCCTTCCAAAAAGAGCACCCCGCTCCTCTTTATAGTCTATCTTCCTATCTATGGGGTCATAGCAACATATTGTTCCTTTGCAGCTCTTAGGACCTCATCTTTCATTCTCAATCTTTCTTCATTTCCCAAATTTTCAAAGTTAATACCTCTGCTCCTTTCCATTTCATGTGTCAAATTTATTATAACAAAATGCTTGAATTCCCTGGTATTTATGAAATCATCATCGTTCATAAATTGTTCACAAGCATTCAATCTCACATCTTCATTGAGATCTTCCTGAAGTTTAAAAGCATCAAGGGCCCACTCCTTAGGAGGATTTTAAATGGTAACACATGTCCTTGTATCAAACCTTATGAGGAGGTAAGGGATCATCCCCTTGGAATTCAAAACCTTGATATGACTAGAAAGGGATTTCTCTTCTTGGAGACAATATATGCAAGGGAGTAATAGCTCTTGGGGACTTGAAAAATAGATCCACTCAAATATGGTGCACTCATGGGCCTCTTCATAGCAACTTTTGAAAGAAATCTTTATGAGGGGGAAGGGTGTGATGATTTTGGATCAAGAGCAGATGCGGATGGAGATTCTTGAGGGCTCAAGGGAGGGGAAGCAGGGCCAATGGGAGAGCCAATTGACTAAGGGAATTATAGCCTTTCCTCCTCTACTACCTACACTAAGGGTATAACATCCAAGCAAGGTCTCTCATGAGGCAAGGGAATTCTATCAAAATCTATATAAGTAGCAAATATTTCTCTCATCTTTGCTTTTGGGATTAGTTGCATCTCCCATGCCGGGGAGTAAGAATTATCCTCCTTCTTTCTTCTATTTTCCTCATATTGGATTTTATATCACCTTTCCTTTCTTTTCAATACTTCCTCAATGTTTTTAGCATTCTTTATGAGGTCTTCATCATCTTCCTCATCCCATTTATTCTTGGTGTTTTAGCCTTCCCAACCTTTTTGACAAACCATTTAGAGTCATAAAACCTATATCTAGCTTAGCGAAGTCTATACTTGTTCAGCATAAAATCCAAGATATCATATACTTTCCTGTTTAAAAAGTGGTACATCCCAATCACAACTTGTGATGGGATCATTGATCCTTTCTTGTGTGACCCTCCCATCAAAGACTTATCAGCCTCATTTAATTGATGGATGATTTCTAAAAAGGCCACCCTATCCTGAACAGTAATAGGCAAAATCATAAGAGTAACAGGACTACCAAAAACCCTTATGATTGTGTGGTCCTTAAATTAGAACCAAGATCCCCAATTGTGGGTGATACCTAACTCAAGCTTAAGGGCTTTAGGTCTGAGAAATTCCTTAGCCATTGGGCTTAGACCCCACCTAACTTCCTTCTGCAAAATACTTAAAATCTTTCTCACAAATAATTTTTTTAAACCTAATAGTTTGACTCATTCATATGTGAGTACCATATATAGGTTTGTTCCTGAACCAGAATCTTCTCTCCTTCAGTCATGGTTACAATATGCAAATTAGAATGTCATACCTTAAGACCTTTGTACAAAAGTATATGCATCAGGAGAGAGTAATACATGAAAAAAAATTATGTGCCCATTTTGAAATCACACAAGGCATTATGCAAACCTTGAGCTACCACAAAAGCATAGTCTAAAGGCCTATTGATATCCCTGCTTTGGATATCCATACAAACCATCAGCATCTAATTTTGAATCGGGTCCCTTACATCTGCAACATAGACTTGACATAAAGAATAGTATATATCTAAAAAGTAATTGATAAATAGGTCTGTGTTGTAAGGGGCAGTTTGTTTTGATGTCAACTTTGTATCATCTCCCTCTATGTGTGGACACCTGAATGATGCCAATCTTCTTCTATATAAGATCTTATTTTTTGTATACTCCATACCTAGCTCTAGCAGATCAATAACCCAATCTGTGTTAGGGTTGAGCATGAACACTTTGTTGATAACATCTCTAGTGATCTTTATTAACTTGTCACCTTCACTGGATACAATCTCTTTAGTCTAAGGCTTGTAATTTGTAGAAATTGCAGCAATCAATTCAGTATTCACATAGGCATTTAGCACCAAAAGTTTTGCCAAATTGTAATTCCATATGTTGTATACTATAACTCTCTCCTTCTTCTTTTTGTAGCCTCTCCTCCATAGACTAAAACCTAATGTTGGAATCAACGCATCCCTGATTCTAGGAGAGTGATCAATGATGAATTCATCTAGTCCAGAACTAGGATTGGATCCTTTTTTGTCTTTAATGATCTAGGGAAATGTGTAATTATTTCTTCAAAGAACTTTCTCTTTCCCAAATCAGAAGACTTTACCATTCCTAGGGTTAGGGTTCTACATACTAACAGAAATGAGAAGCTTATATAATTTGGCTCCAATTAATCCTACGGCATTCAGACAACAATGAGCAATCTAGAACTATGTAGAGGAGGCCAAAATATACCACGAGTGTAATGAAAGTACAAACAATAATCACTTCTTAGAAACCCTAATTATGATTACAAAAAGCATAAAACAATTTTTAGAATACGTAGAGCACTATAAATACAAATTAGAGGGAGATCGATGTTAATATAGTAGAGAAAGTCAGGTCATAACGGGCAAAATGGATTCATTAACTTTGGTCACGTATGCAAGTGAGATGGTGGGAGGTAACGGTTGTAATTTGTATTTAAACGTTGGGGCACATAGTATAATTGTGGAGGGGAAAAAGTGAGACCGGGTGACTAGGACCTAATCCCACTTTAGCCAAAACACTGGGAATACAAAAGAGCCTAGGGAGATAGCTCACTTTGGCTACTTATTGTGAGAAAGAGAGAGATAATGATTATCTCTTAGGTTTTATATTTGTCTTGTTGTAAATGAAGGAATGATGTGAAATATTGATCAACTAGACTAGGAGATAAATAATGAAGCAAACATAAACTAAAATTGTAGAAACTTGCAGATCTAGAACTGAGATAATGAAAGTAGAGAAGGGGGAGGAATATGAATGTGTACCTGATGTTGGAAGATGATTCAAACTGACTAGGACCAAGGTGCCACTCCCCTGTCCCTGAGAATCTGACAGAAAGTTGGAACTGAAGGGCTAAAATCTTGAGATCCTAAGACACCACCCTATCAAAATTCACTAAAAATGAGGGGAACCAAGGAGCCACGCCCCTATCCTGGGTAGGAACAAGGTTCCATGCCCCTTTCCCTAATGGATTTGGGGCAATTTGAGACTTTTGGGTTGTCCTTGTGTCTTATGCAGATTTGTAAGTCCTCTAGGGTACCTGTACCTGCACTGTAGCTGAAAAGAGAGGGTTTGGGTGGCTATATAGGGTTTTGCATTAGTCAAACCCCTATGTTGGTTATCTCCATCTTCACAAATAGCCGATTTGTATAGTAAAATAGTGTGTGCAAGATCCTAGAATGAAATGCAAACAATCTAGAGCAACCCTAAAGAGTAAACCCTAAATGCTTGTAATTGACAAAGTAAATGCTCTAAATTAATGATGCAAAGTGATCTAAAGAATGAATGTAAATATGCAATTTGATGTAATGAAGCTCATGCAAAGACATGAAAATAACATGAAATCATACCCAACCCCTAAGGGAGGGGTACAAACCAATCGTCAGTCCATGATCTCCTATTATTCTTCAATATCTTCAAGGCTCCTAATTGATGATGAATTCTTGATGAATACTTGATGAATACTTGATGAATGTTGTTGAATGTTGTTGAAGACTCCAAAAGGCTTCTCTTTCACTACATAGAAGGCTCCTTATGCTCGCTAGGTTTTTTTTGTAGATCTTAGTTCTTAGTCCCTTCAAGTGAAGAAAGAGAGCTCTTATGTATGAAACCCTAGATTTTAATTTCATCTTTAGGCTGACCTAAGATTTGAATTTCTTTCCAATCTTTTGGGGTTAAGCATTATAATATCATATAATTATGCTCCCTAAATTTTGAGAGCAAAGCCAAGGACCATGTGCACTTTGCACATGGTCCGACCAACTTTTCACCAAATTTTCAAGGTCATTAGATATGATGATATTAGAGAGAATCCCAAAGTTACAGTTGATTTTGAGGTGTTTTGATATGCAAAATCGGGCCTTAAAGGTCAAAATAGGACATAATTAGGGTTTATGATTTAATGATTTATTGGAGGAATAAAATAAAAAGGGGCACACTTAGGGTAAAGGGCCCAATTTAGTGATGTGTGAAGTGATGAAATATGACTTTAGATTTAATTAAATTAATTAATTAAATGCTTAAAGACAAATTATCATGCAATATGCAAACACACTAAGGCGGGTGCTAAACTAAGCGTAGAATTGTACCACCCTAGCAAGGGTGTACAATTTACGACGCTACAAGATTAATATTTTTTATTTCATCATTACCTCTTAAGCCTCCTCGGCAATGTCGACATTGTAGAGTTAGCTTGGTCGTGCACCTTTTTCCAATCGGGCAATCGCACTACAATCTCAGTCATAGATCTTCTATGAAAGTGTCTCCCTTTATCGCACTTAGAAAATGGGGGCATAGGTCCCATGATTTTATTGCATGGCTTATCTATCCATATGCTCTTGTCTTATTAGTCAAGACATTTACCATCAGCCTTCATGAGTCCCACATGCCACATATATAGCGGCATTGCAGAATTAGACTTTGGATGCATCTTTGATTACTTGCGCAATCACTTTTGGTCGTTGATCTTTGCCAAACTATTCACTTAGTAAACTACAAAGGATGCAACTGTGTCAAGCCCACCTTTCAACCATGTCAACCTACGCTCTAGGTGACACTTGTTGATTGGTCCACATATATGCACAATGATCTTGAGCGGGTCTGATCTACCAAGTAAGCAGCAAGGTTACAAAGTTAACATTTTCCAACCCATTAATCTAATCATTCAATTGAGCACAAACTCTGGTCATGGATCTAATAGAAGATGAAGGATATTTTTTTTTAAAAAGGAAAGAGAGGGGAACTAGATGGCTAACACAAAGGGTTGGTCATACGATGACATAATGGACCTCAATGGATAACTTCAGACACCAAAAACTGGTTGTCAGGGGTCAGCGTTGAAATAGATCAAAAAGAGAATGCAGTGTGGCTAGGACCTGGGGTTTAGGGTTTTAGGCTTATAAACATTTTAAAACACAAAAGATAAACCCTAAACCATATCGCAAAAAATATCAAAAACGTCCCAACACTAAGGTCTACCTTCCACTTTGATTTAGATCTAAGGACCTTTCTAGAATTAAAACAGAGATAAAATAGATATAAAACATAGTTAATTCAAGCCTCGACAAATTAAAATATTATTGGAATTACAAACAAATTAAACAGAAAGCTTGAATGTATTTGGCACTACAAATTATATAATACATATCATGAAATAATTGTACGAGCTTTTGTAGCATGCTCCACTCTCCATCTGATGGAACTGCAAATTGTTCTAATATATAGTAAGTGACTTGTAAATTTGTTAGCAATTCATAATTGGAAATAGAAGTTGACATCAATGTTTCATCCAAAGTTGCATTCATGGTTATCAATAATTTGGCCATGGCTATAAAGTTAGGCTCATTTGCATCCTTAGGAAACCAGTCCAAATCAAGCTTCATTTTCTCCTCCATCTTACTTTTGAAAGCAACATCTCCAATGTATTGTTGTGTTGTATCAAACTCATCGGCAAACTAAGTTTTGTCAATCTCTGCACCTTTCCATGCAACTTCTTCATCTTCTTTTCAGCCTTATCCAAACATTCCTCTGATTCCCATAGTTTCTTACATTTTTGAATGATAGATGAAGCCTTTACTGAGGCATTAATGCGGTCATGAATTCCCTTGGATGTCAAATATTTATCATTGGATTTGTAGACTATTTGCAAAATTTGATTTACATTTTTCTCTCTTGAAATCAACTTTCTGTTCTGAGCAATTTATTCAATCAACTTCACATAATGTACATTGATATTTCCAATCAATTCAAACAACTAACACAATTGGTCAGTGTTCTTCATTATTTGCTCCCCAGATATTTTATTTTATAAACCTCATGTTTGTTTCCAAGACCCGCTCAATTTGTCTTTGAGAGAGTTAATATCATTGTATGCCATATGCAGCTCTTGTGTCAGTTTTTCATTGTTTTTTCTTTCTTCCTCTACTTTTTCTTCCCATCGATTTTCTCTTTCCTTCTCTTTGTTCAATTGGTATTGTAAATTTTTTGTTGAGGCAATGACATTCTCCAGATTTTTGTATAATTGTACTAAAGAGGCTCTTTCACTTTCAAATTTTTTAATGCTTTCATCTAACCTTTTCTTCAGTTCATTTAGTTCCACCTTTGACTGTTCGTTCTTTGCACTTGTAGATTTAGAGGCAAATTTTTTTATCCTTTTCTGTAATTCACTATTATTGTTCTCTGCAACTTTCCTCTTTACTTTCTCGTTTTGTAGGTCTCTCTGTAACTTTTGTATTTGTCTCTCCAGCTTATTTCTCTCTCTCTCTTGCTTGAACAATGATGTGTACACCACTTCATTGGTCTTTCTTGACACATTAATTTTGTCCATATTCTTAAATCCTAAGAAATCCATTTGGATGGTGCTAACATGAAATTGAGAGGGATCAATTTGATTCTCTAGTTTATTTTGATTTGGAATTGGGGACACAACAATCATGTACTCCAACATTTCTTTATTTGGGTCATATGTGGGAAATACCCTTTCAATGTAGGTTTTGGTTGTTCCTCTACAACTGTAGTACTTGCAACCTTCATCATTAGCTTCCTTTTTTCTTTATTTTTTATGCTCTCTCTCTAAAATGATCAACAAAATTATTGTAATTAAAATTTGGGGTTTCTAATGGAATTGAATGTTTGAATGGTGAAATAGCACTTGCAGTGATGTAGGCACCTCCACCTATGCTTGTGGCTCTAACCAATTCATTGTGAGGCTAGAAAAAGATGCAAAACCCATTCCTAATCTTGTCCCACTCTAACTTATAATTGGGGTTATTAGACTCATTTGAGGGTCAGGGGTTTGTTCTAGAGCTAGAAACAATACCTTCACAGTGGAACTTGGTGTATTTGGAGTTGTATTGATACTCGTCATTGTTGTCACAAGCTTTTTCTTCTTCAACATGCCTTGATCACTAGGATTCTATATATTATCTTCTACAGTTGGCCACTTCTGAGTGTCTTTTTGTCCTTGCACTTTTTGACCACAACTAGTACTAGTACCCATACCATCCCCACTAGTGGTAGTAGCATGTGATTCTCAACCATGATCTGGTTGTGATTGAATCTAAGTGTCGAGATTTGAAGCTATAACAAAATGAGGTTCAATTTTATAATTATCACCTTATCCTGTTGATTCAACTCTAATGCCTCGACGATATGCACCTTTTCTTGGTAA
Source organism: Cryptomeria japonica (assembly GCF_030272615.1). NCBI lineage: Eukaryota > Viridiplantae > Streptophyta > Pinopsida > Cupressales > Cupressaceae > Cryptomeria > Cryptomeria japonica. The sequence goes on along the minus strand of NC_081405.1, from coordinate 507,121,158 downwards.
CTCTACCTCTAGTTGTATCCAAAGGCCTTGTCCTTTGGACCCCAAACCACCACCTTAATAACCCAATTTTTCTATTATGGCTACCCTTGAAGAATATTTTTCTAGCATGGACTCACTCAAAATGGATGTTTTTACAGATTGTATTACAACTATTGGAGTTTGACCTGAGGGTATCTCATTATCACTATCATATTCTCTATCATTATCACTATCACCATATACATCAAAGGGATTCTCTATATTCCATAATTTTCCAAACTCATAATCCTCTAAGATATCTTCAAAATTTGCAGTAGTCTTTGGTTCACCTAAATTCTTTATCATAGACCAAAAATCATTGATTTAATTTCGTGTCTAGTTTGCCTCTAAACAAGCCTTTAATAGAGATTTTGGGATACTTTTTTTAGTAGATGGAACATCGGATCTTTTGTAAAAATTGTCAGACCTCCAAGTTTGGATCTCTTGCTTTGTTGTTCTTTGTGTGTGCAATGCCATTCTAGAGAAATACTTTTCTCTGCAGAAGTTTCCTCCATCACTTTTTGACCTCATCCTCAGAATCCTTTTTTTTCAACTTTTCTAACAAGGGCTTACTTTCATGTTGAATTTTACTTGCAAAGTTCTTATTTGCCAGAACCATTGCTTTAATGATGTTGCATGGATCATACTGCCAGTAACTGTCAACATCAAAATTAAAAAAATTCAAAGTTTCATATACCACACTGAATGTTTTTCTCTCAAATGTTGACCATAAAAGTAGAGCTTATTTGTACTCTCCATCTATTGTATATATTCCAATGCAAAAACCCTCTTTGTCACATGTATTGGAAGTTTGTAGGGTTCTACTCCTAATCCATAAAACCTTAACACAATATATTCTTCCATGAGGTACCATTCAGCTAATTGTATTTTAGGTCCCAGTTGAATGCAATCTCTACAAGACTTGGACAATCTAGGCATTGGAGTGTTTGTAATTGCATGATACATTGGAGCCAAAAAGAAGTCTCAAATTTTTTTGCAGTTCCCTCTCTTATCATGCATCCTTATCTTATTGGTACATTCATATATTGGGCGCACTGTTCTTGCCTCATCATCCTTATACATCTGAATCTGAAGCTTGTTGGACTCGAAAATTCCATTATATTTCACTAGAAGAAGATGGAACAAGTAGGTTGTAAACCTAAATTTCTTAGAGGAACCTCTTTTAATCTTTACAAATTGTTCATGCATGGATTGAACAACGTTCTCAATAGAATTATAACTAATGGGTTGATTAATACAATGGATTTGGTGTAGGAGCACCTAGGTGATCAATGGAGTTTATGAAGGATTTTGATTTGTTTTTGTGTTTCCCAATGTATCAAGGATGTAATAAGGTCTTGTAGACCATTCTACATTGTTTCATGCATATTTGTAAGTCTTTGGTGCCAATTGTTCATTTGTAACCAATTAGGACAACCAGGACCTAATTGGTCAGTCTTGGTCAAAGGTCACCCAAAGTGTGCAAATGGGTGAAAATAAATGTATTTCATGTTTTTGAGCCATATGTGGCCTATTGATGATGATTTGATGTATTTAGGAAGTTTGGATAGGTTGGAGTCAAAAGTTGCAAAAAGTTGCATGACAACTTTTGCAACTTTTGTTGCCAAAATGCAATATGTGTATGCCAACGGCTAACTGATTTGAAAATTAATTATAGACATTGGGGTGATTGTAAGAGGGCTATATATTCCTCCCAAAACCCAAGGCAAGGTTGGTTGTTATTACAATTGAAGATTGGCAATAATAATTGTGTGTTTTACTATGTAAATTAACAATTTCCTGACATAACAGTTATTTTTGTACAGACAAAGGATGATCTAATGTGGCATGGTTGGATAAATACATGAGTTAGCTCTCATTTTCACCTAGTTTAGTTTAATTTCATTTATTTTGACAAATGTATTTCATTTCTTCTTACTAGTGGTCTCAAACCCTCCATTCCTAGGGTTTTGGCACAAATATGCCCATAACTTCGTACTCCATCAACAAATGGTGATGAAAGTTGGTGAAAGTATGGGGTTAGGGGTCTAGTGTAATATTTTTGGGGTGGAAAAGAAAACAAGGACATTTTCCAATCAAATGAGTCAATAATCAGTCTGACATCTCTATGTGGCAGATTGTGAAAGTGTGTTATTGACTGCTAAATTAAGCATGTGAGTGAATTTTAAGAGGTTTATGAAATGTTTGAAGGTGGTATGTGTGGTTTGGAGATAGGAAAGAACCTTTGAGTGTGGTAGTTGGGTTGGGTGAATATTTTTTGGGGCACTTGCTTTGGTAAAATGACCTAATTGGGGTATTAGGTCTAGGTGAGTGTTGTGGGTTGACAGCATTGGTCCAAAGCATCATAGGTTGGTTTTGGGATATGTTTTGGGAAGTCCAAAGGGATGTCTAAAAGTTGTTGTTTTTGTGGGTGAGAAACCAATTGGTTGGAAGTTGTCATCCAATTTCACCCGGAGTAGGGCTACTAGGCCTAGAAGACTAGTATTGCAATTCATACCAAATAGGGGTTTGTGATCAGGGTTGGGGTCACAAATTGATTCATGTAAGTTTTCTTGTGCAAGAATAGGAGTCTCTGAACCACTACCACTTTGTTGTCATGAAATACCCAAAGTGCCATTGGTGTGTGTGTAAGCCTTAGGAACAGGGTTGTGTCCCTTGTTGAGTAAAGGGTGTTGTGAAGGTTTGTTACTTGTTTGGGTTATTTGGCTAAGGTCTTTGGGAGATCTGCATCATATTGGTATCAAAGATAGTTTGATTTTTGGGAGGAAATATTTTGGTTTATGTTGGAAGGTGAGAGTGACTCCTAAAGGAATGACTGCAGAAGTGGCAAGAAGATTCCAAGAGATGGAAGAAATGTGGGAAGAGAAGTTCAAGTCCTTACAGACCAAGGAGAAGGAAAAGAGAAAGGATAAGGAAGGAGGTGGTGACACTAAGGATGAAGAAGGGGAAGAGAGGAGACCCCAAGTTCAAGAAGAAGAACTACCTGCGGATCAAAGAAAGTTCATAGATGCCTTGAAATCAGTACACAAAGACATCTTTGATGTCAAGATGGATATTTCTACATATAGTGGGAAAATGAATGTTGAGGAAGTTGTAGAGTGGATAAACGCTCTTAATAACTATTTTGAATATAAGGAAGTGTCTAAGGATAGGAAAGTGAAGTTTTCTAAAACCAAGTTGAAAGGGGATGCCTTAACCTGGTGGAACTACACTCAAGGTGAGAGAGTGAAGATAGGGGAGAGAATTATCAACTCTTGGGATAGAATGGCATCCAAGATCAAAGCACAATTCACACCTACTAATTATGACTATCAGATCTATAGGAGAACACAAAACTTAAAACAAAAATATTTATATGGGGCTTCATGTACATGGAGGAATTTCACAAATTGAGTCTAAGGGCAGGACATTGTGAAGATGAGAAAGAGAAGGTTGCTAGGTACATGAATGGGCTCAAATTCAGTATACAAGATGAGATGAGTATGGTGATCCCTAGAACAATAGATGAATGTTTTCAAATGGACTCGAGGGTAGAGGATAATTTGAGAAGAAAGGGGGAACAACAAAGTAGGGGAAAAGGAGGAAGGAACATTAGAGGAAGAGGAATCTTTGGGAGAAGAAATCAATTTCAAAAATCCCATGGCGAGTCTATCCACCAAGAGAAAAGTGGAGACTCGGGTTCAAGAGGAGGCTTTAGAGGAAGGAGACCCAATGCAAGGGGTAGGTTTGGTGGACTAGGTAGGGGTCCAAGTGTCTTCACAGGGAGATGCTTTAACTACAATCAGGTAGGACACACTACAAGAAAGTATCTTGAGAAAGCCTCAAGTTCTCATGGAGGAGAGAGAAGGAACCAACTGATCAAAAAAGATAATTATCAAAGTGTCAATACCCCACTCAGATAATCAAACCCAACAATACATGGAGAAATCCTAATGATGAGAAGGACCTTGTTGAAGGTACCACATGTGAAAGAAACCCCTCAGAGAAAGACCTTGTTTATGACTACCTATATAGCCAATGGAAAGGTATGTAAAGTCATTGTTGATTCTTGTTCAACTGAAAATTTGGTCTCACTAGAGATGGTAGACAAGTTGAAGTTGAAGAAGTTACCCCATCCTAACCCTTATAAAGTGGCATGGTTGAGTAAGGGACAACAAGTCTTGGTTGATGAGCAATCATGGGTGGAATTTCAAATAAGAGAGTATAAAGATAAGATTTTATGTGATATAATCCCTATGGATGCATGCCATATCTTGTTGCGGCATCCATGGAAATATGATGTACAAGCTCAACATGATGGGAAGAAAAAATCTTACATTATAACCAAGAATGGAGAAAAGTATAAGATGAATCATTTGTCGGATGATGTGGCAGATAAGAAAATAGGATCAAGTGTCATGTTGGTGAGTGAAAAGGAGTTCTTAACAACCTTGAAGGAGAGTTATAACTAGGAGTATGCTCTAATTTTGAAACCAAAAGAGGGTCCTGATCTGCATGACAGTGAGGAGAACAATGTTCCCAAAGAGGTCCAGCAGTTGTTAGAGAAGTATAAGGGGATAGTAGTTGAAGAGATACCTAACACCCTACCCCCAATAAGGGATATAAGCCATCAAATCGACCTTATACCAGGGGCTACACTTCCAAACTAACTTGCCTATAAGATGACTCCATCCCAAAATGAGGAAATTGCTAGACAAGTACAAGAACTATTGGATAAGGGATTAGTAAGGTAAAGTCTTAGCCCATGTGTTGTTCCAACAGTCCTAGCACCCAAAAAGAATGGTAAGTGGAGGCTTGGAATAGACTCAAGGGCCATCAACTGGATCATTATAAGGTATAGGTTCCCAATTCCCCGGATTGAAGACCTAATGGATTGCTTGGGAGGGGCATGCTATTACTCCAAGATTGATCTCAAAAGTGGCTACCATCAAACCAGGATTAGGTAGGGAGATGAATGGAAGACTGCCTTTAAAATGAATGAAGGCCTCTATGAGTGGTGGGTTATGCCCTTTGGGCTATCCAATGCACAAAGAACTTTTATGTGTCTTATAAATGAGGTGTTGAAATATTTTATTGGTAAATTTATTGTTGTTTACCTTGATGATATACTTGTGTTTAGCGGGTCAAGAGAGGAGCACTTGGACATGATCCTAAAGAATTTGCATTAGGAAAAGTTGATGATCAACATGGAGAAGTGTGTCTTCATGAAAGAATAACTTATGTACCTAGGATTTTTCATCTCCAAAGGCAGTTTGAAGATGTATCCTACAAAAGTGGAGGCTATCTGGTGATGGCCAACACGAAGGATAGTAGGGGATGTGAGAAGCTTCCATGGATTAGCTACCTTCTATAGGAAGTTCATCAAGAATTCCAATCATATACGTGTACCCATTCTTGATACCATCAAAGGAGGAGTTAAATTTAAGTTTTCTTGGACTGATGCAGCATATAGAGCTTTTGAATACTTGAAACAAAGGGTAGCACAACAACCCATTATTTGTTTTACCAAATGTTGATAAGTTTTTTACTATGGAGTGTGATGCTAGTAATCAAGCTATTGGGGTTGTCTTGAGTCAAAAGGGTAGGCTAGTGGCCTTCTTTAGTGAAAAACTTAATGATGAAAAAAGGAAATAATCAATCTATGATTTGGAATTATATGCCATGGTGCAGGCATTGAATAAGTGGAGACATTACCTCCTACTTAAAGATTTTATAGTCTATACTGACAATCATGCTTTCAGTTTCTTGAATGGGCAGGATAAATTGAACCATAAGCATATGAAGTGGGTGGAGCACCTACAAGCCTACACATTAGATGCATTGAGTAGGAGGGTGTGTGTAATGCAAGAGATTTAGTTGCAGAGTATGGGGATTGATTCCCTCAAACATATGTATGAAAATGATGTATATTTCAAAGAGGTATATGAGGTTTGTCAACAATTTTTAAATTCTTGTCATTCTGAATTCTCTGAGTATTTGTTGCAGAATGGTTTGTTTTTCAAAGGGATTCAATTGTGTGTCCCTAAATTCTCCATGAGGGAAAACATCATTAGGGAGAAGCATAGTGGCAGTTTGGGGGGACATTTCGATCTTGATAAGACCCTATATTAGGAAGTTTGTTGAGGGTTGTAACATTTGTCAAAGAGCCAAAGGGACATCATCTAATGAAGGCCTATATCAACCACTCCATATTCCCAATAGACTATGGGAGAGCATCAGTATGGAGTTTGTATTGGGTCTACCTAGGACCAAGAGGGGATTTGATAGAATTTTTGTAGTGTGGAAAGATTTAGCAACATGGCACACTTCTTACCATGTAAATGTACAAATGGTGCATCCCACATAGCTAGTGTGTTCTTTAAGAAAATTGTTAGGATACATGGTCTACCCCTCAACATTATCACAGACAGGGATTCCAAGTTTGTGGGCCATTTTTGGAGGACTTTGTGGAAGAAGATTGGCACTCACTTGTCCTTTAATTCAGCATACCACCCTCAAACTGGTAGCCAAACTGAGGTGGTAAACAGATCCTTGGGTAACCTATTGAGATGTTTGACCAAACAACACGGAGAGGCATGGGACATGATCATCCCACAGGCAGAATATGCATATAATGAATCCACAAATAGGAGTATAGTGAGGAGTCCTTTTGAGATTATGTATAGTATTCATCCAAGAGGTTTTTAGAACTTAGAGATCTGCAAGGCTTTGATAAAAGGAGTGCAAAAGTTGAAGACTTTGTTGTGACTATGAAGGACATTCATGACCGAGTAAGAGAGAATCTACAAAAGAATTTAGACAAGTACAAGGAAAAGGATGATGAAAGAAAGAGAGAGGTATAATTCAAAGTAGGGGATTTGGTAAGGCTCATCTAAAGAAGGAAAGACTTCTAAAGGGGCAACCTACCAAGTTGCTGGTGAAGAAGATAGGTCCCTGCAAGATAGTGCACAAATTTGGCTAGAATGCATATGAAATTGAACTACTCCCAGGCCTAGCCATTTCTTCAATTTTTAATGTTTCTAATTTGTTTCCATACAAAGGTGTTGTTGTTGCAGGTTTTGTTGCAATTCTGATAGCAAAAGAGGATGATGATTGGGTCAAGGACCTACCACCTAGTCAATCATTGAAACTAAAGTGCATTTTGGATACCAAGGAGGTGAAGAAGACTAGAAGAAACTCATACAAGGAGTATCTGGTTAAATGGAGTGGTTTAACTGATGAATATGTCGCTTGGATGAGTGAAGAATACATCTTGAAGCATGGCACTTCTGTTTTAGACATGGTCTCTCAAGGGACTTGAGTTCTTTCTACCCCCAAGGAGTATGGTGCAGGAGAACCTAGGTGATCAATAGAGTCTATGAAGTATTTTTATTTTGTTTTTTGTTTCCTAATGTCTCAAGGATGTAATAAGGTCTTGTGGACCATTCTACATTGTTTCATGCATATTTGTAAGGCTTTGGTGCCAATTGTTCATTTGTACCCAATCAGGACAATCAGGACCTAATTGGTCAACCTTGGTCAAAGGTCACCCAAAGTGTGCAAATGGGTGAAAATCAATGTATTTCATATTTTTGAGCCATATGCGGCTTATTGATGATGATTTGATGTATTTAGGAAGGTTGGATAGGTTGGAGTCAAAAGTTACAAAAAGTAGCATGACAACTTTTGCAACTTTTATTGTCAAAATGCAATATGTGTATGCCAATGGCTAACTGATTTGAAAACCAATTATAGACATTAGGGTGATTGTAAGAGGGATATATATGCCTCCCACAACCTGAGGCAAGGTTGGTTGTTGTGACTATTGAATATTTAAGAATTATGTGTTTTGTTGTGTAAATTCACGGCTTCCTGAGATAACAATTATTTTTGTATGGATAAAGGATGATATAATGTGGCATGGTTGGATAGATACATGAGTTAGCTCTCATTTTTTCCTAGTTTGGTCTCATTTCATTGAGATTTGACAAAGATATTGCATTTCTTCTGACTAGTGGTCTGAAACCCTCCATTCCTAGGGTTTTGGCACAAATATGCCCATAACTTTGTACTCCATCAACGGTTGGTGATGAAAGTTGGTGAAAGTATGGGGTTAGGGGTCTGGTGTAAGATTTTGGGGGTGGAAGAGAAAAAAAGGATATTTTCCAATCAAAGGAGTCAATAATCAGTCTGACATCTCTATATGGCAAACTGTGAAAGTGTGCTATTGATTGCTAAATTGGGCATGTGACTGAATTTTAAGTGGTTTAGGCACTATTTGAAGGTGGAAAGTGTGGTTTGGAGATAGGAAAGAACCTTTGAGTGTCGTGGTTGGTTTGGGTGAATATTTTTGAGGGTTCTTTCTTTGGGCAAGTGACCTAATTGGGGTAATAGGTCTAGGTGAGTGTTGTGGGTTGACACCATTGGTCCAAAGCATCATAGGTTGGTTTTGGAATATATTTTGGGCAGTCCAAAGGGGTTTCTAAAAGTGTGTTTTGTTTGTGTGATAAACCAAATGGTTGGAAGTTGTGATCTACTTACACCCGGAGTAGGGCTACTAGGCTTAGAAGACTAGTATTGCAATTCATACCAAATAGGGGTTTGTGATCAAGATTGGGGTCACAAATTGATTCATGGAAGTTGTCTTGTGTAGGAATAAGAGTCTATGAACCACTACCACTTTGTTGTCATGAAATTCCCAAAGTGTCATTGGTGTGTGTGTAAGCATTAGGAACAAGGTTATGTCCCTTGTTGAGTAAAGGGTGTTGTGAATGTTTGTTCCTTGTTTGAGTTGTTTGGCTAAGGTATTTGTGAGCTCTACATCAATATTAAATACCATTTCAAGGAGGCTTGCACCCACTTCCATATTATTTTTCAATCCCAGGGAAAATGTTGGCATGACAATAGTATCCTGAACCCATGACACAAAAATTTATCCTTTATAAGGAGGCTTATGCTTTTGATCCAATTGTTTACCATCCATTGTTATCACTTTCAGATAATTATTTCTCCCCTCTTCATTGATTGCTTCATAATCATAGGCAATCTTTTCTAGGTCAATGTGGACATTTGAGTGTCCAAAATCTCCTGCTCCAAGCCTTGAGTCCAACAAACGTTTAAATTCATCCTCGGTAATGGATAAAATTTCCTTTTGAATATTTTTATTAGCAATTGCTTGTCTATTTTCATCATAATTTTGGGCACAGACCATGACAATTTATGAGCAAGAGAAAACCTCAGGTGGCATCATGTGTCCCAATCCAACATCCCACACTACAATTTTATTTATGTTTTGGCCTAATATTTTATTATACATAATCTTTGGTTCCTTGTCGGGAATGCCCCCTATGGCCCTATTCTCACATGAAAATCTAAGTTGTGTGGTTAGCCTACCATGGATTACAGGATCATAAATGTCATGGAATTTATCAGTGAAACCTGGGGTTTTAACCAGTTGGGCATAATCTATTTTTTGTGTCTCTTTGGCTTTCCCCATCGTTGGTAGCCTGGGATGGTAGCGATAATAATGGTAGACAAGGTTGAAAATATAGGTCCTCTAATTCTACAATCTAAACTAGAAGATCAAAAAAATTAAAAACGTGGGATGTAGGTGTTCTGTATTTCTCAGAAAGTTACCTGAAAATTTGAATTTGAAACGATGAAGAAATTGACTGGTGCAGACAGACTTTGTTGAATCCTCAAATTTGGATTCTAATTTCTAAATCTCCTTGGTTAGCTGGTTACTCCAAAGTCCAATCTCCCTTAATTTCAAGAGCTTCCTCAAAGGGCAAAACCGTGGTTAAATTTTGTTTAAAAACATTCATTCATTCATTTATTAAAACCTTTCATTCCTAACAATGCTCACATGTGTCTCTAGACTTTATTTTGGGGAGTTTTTGAAGAAACCTTTGTCCTTTAGAAATTTGACCCAAAATAGACCTTATGTCATTGATCTGCAATCATCCAACGATCATTAAATAGATTGATTAATTAATTATAGACTTATAGTTAACTAGCACTTGCAACTTATATGAGGTTAAAGGGATAACCGATAGTAAATTAAAGATAAAATTTAATGTAGTTTAATATTACAAGTGAATAAATTAATCTAATATTAAAATCTAAGTAATGAATAAATTTATAAACAATAAAATATAATAAAAATTAAAAGTAATGACTTTCATATTTTATCACTTCAATTTATAAATTGTAATAAAAAAAATTTAACTATATTTGAAAGTTCAGATATGAGCAAAACATCACTAGTTTTATTTGATAAAAATCAGGAATGCATCATTCACATTGTACAAGCAAATTAAATAAATTATTAAAAAAATGAAGATTATAAAGATAAAATTTAAATGTAGTTTAATATTACAAAAATATCATATATATGTGAATGAATTAACCTAATATTTAAATTTAAGTAATGAATAAATTTATAAACAATTAAATATAATAAAAATTAACTTTATTTATTAAAACCTTTCATTCCTAATAGTGCTCACACGTGTCTCTATTCCGGGGACTTTTTGAAGAACATTGTGTCAGTGTCCTTCACAACTTCGGCTCGAAATAGAGCTTGTCATTGATCTGCGATCATTCAACGATCATTAAATTGATTAAAATTAATTAAGTGTAGACTTAGAGTCTTAGAGTTAATTAAGTATATAGTTTATAATAGTTAATTAGGCAATGCTCACACATGTCTCTATTCTGGGGACATTTTGAAGAAACCTTTGTCCTTCAGAACTTCGGTCCAAAATAGACCTTATGTCGTTGATCTGCGATCATCCAACGATCATTAAATAGATTGATTAATTAATTATAGACTTATAGTTAACTAGCACTTACACCTTATATGAGGTTAAAGGGATAGCCCATTGTAAATTAAAGAAAACATTTAATGTAGCTTAATATTACAAGTGAATAAATTAATTATTAAAGGAGAAACCCATGCATGGTTTTTAAATAAATATGTCAAAAAAATTAAACAAGATTCATATTTTTAGAGACTTCAAAGTCTCTCATGTGCGAAGGACTGGGAATAATGTGGCCAATGTGTTGTCAAAGTGGGCTACATAATTCCAAGAGATGCAGGAATATTACCTTGAAGATTTTCGCAGTCTGTCAATAGATGAGGTGGTGGTAGAGAATGATTTATCCAAGTATGGAGTGGTTGGAGTTTGCCAATCTAATTGGTGTGGTAAGGTGGTGGATTTAATACTGCATTGAGCGGAAAGGATTGAGTTAAATGCATTGATGAAAATAGAAATTGTCGGTGGTGAAGGACAATGGTATTGGGTTTGGTGATGATGGTATGATAGTTATATTTATCTATAGTTGTTTCATTGTTTGTCTATTAAGTCTATGTCTACTATTTTCTTCAAAGGTTGGGTTGAAGTGTGAGAAATATAAGATTTCAAAGGTGGTGATACTGTAGTGATTGGAGTGTTGAAAAAAGAGAAGAAGCTAGTGCCTTTTGTGGGCAGGGTCATAGATAGATGACTGCAGGGTCTTTTTCTGTTCAAGGATGAGAGACTAATCCAGGCAGTGAAGTTAATTATGGGGGAGGAGATTAAACATATCGGCCATAGGTATAGGACAAATATGGAGATATACTCCATAATTGCAGCATGGGGTTTAGAGTTTGAGGACTCGGTGGACACGATGAAGAGGGTTCTGCACGATTTAATATCAAAAGAGTATCTACTGGGCATGGATTCTATTTTCGAATGGGCTATCCCTAGAGTGGGCATTGATGTCTCGGAAGGTATGGATGTGCTGGTGATTTACTTTCCTTTTGTTAGATGGAAAGAAGATGAATTGAAGGCAAGATTCAGGGCTTTGGCAAAACGAGGTTGGGAGGCCTCGAAGACTTTTGCAGAGCTAATGAGAGTTGAAGATGTGCTTAGAGCGGTGAACAAGGTGGCCAGGGTGGAAGCGGATCGAGAGTTGAGGCTGAGGAAGAGAACAATGGATGCGATGTTGGCTTTGTCCAGGTTTCAAGTTGATTTTGATCCAAACAGTTAAATGCACAATTTGGTTTAGTGTTTCTCATAATTGTTAGTAGTACCGGTCTAGGGTTACGAATATGTTTTGTAATGAATGTCTTAAACTTTGATGGGTATCGAGCAGATAACATGCTCGCTATGATGTTTTTTGGGGGAGGACTTTGTGGGGGGGGTTTTGTGTATGTTCTAATTTTTTATTGGGTGTGTGGTCACTCTATTTTTTTGGATGGCTAGGGTGGATGTTTCATACTTACTATTATCTTGTTTTCAAAATATTAAAAAAATATATCTATTTCTGACCAAAAAATAAAAAACTTAAAATATAAGCAAAATATCACAAGCTTTATTTGATAAAAAACAAGAATACATCCTTGCAAATGAAATAAATTATTAAAAAATTGAAATGTACAAAACATTGAAAGAGGAAATGTAATTTTGGGGGGGGCTCGGTAATATGATATTTATTTATTCGAATCAAAAAGTACACCATAGTCTGTAAAAATGCTTCCATACATTCCACAAAAAACTCCCAAAATATAAAAACCCTTGTTCATGCATAATTGTCGGTCTATCACCCCAAAAAACCATTTTAGGGGAACATGGGCCTTGTTGATGTCAGGCTCTTCTTAAGTGGACCAATAAGATTCTGCATGTTGGAGGTCAAAATTCAAAGGACACCTCGAAAAGGGTTGGCCCAATCTATCCTCCTCGTAAGCCACAACATTAAGCAGTCACCTCTTGTTTATCCGACGGCCCAAATCATTGCACAGTTGCATGATTAATAAAAGTTGCTCGCCAAAAATAACTTTTCCCGCATGAGCCCTACCAATGGTGATGACATATACTTGGACTACTAAATGAATGACATATGGAAAGCCACATAACATGGCTAGGACGTGGGTCCAACATGCTCGTCTCCTAAGTGTGATAATGTGTGGTTGTCTTCTGTAAGATCAATGGCCAGGATCTTCGTGCGATTGCAGAGATAGCCATAAGTACTTGATGAAGCTAACTCTGTAGTTTCGAAGGTTCTTATAAACTATGGAAAATAAATAATAATAAAATTAAAGACATTGAACCAATACACATGCTTGTAATTTGAATTTACCATTGTAAGGGTTTATGCTCTAGGGTTTTTTGCATGATCTATAGTTGCATTTGTTACATTAATCATTGCTTTCTATGTGTCTTTTAATTTCATGAGCCTAATTGAGAGTTCCAGAGTGGATTATTTTAAGTTTTATTTTGAAACCCAAGCTATTACCTATATCTGTTTATATAAACCCTAACTCTGATAATTGCCAACAATAAAATTATATCAATTTTAAATCTCATTCTTCTAATTAGATAGTTGTTTTTCTTTTTAAAAGTAAATTGTTGGGTAAGGCTAACAGCCATATGACATCTCACACTTCACTTCCTAAAATAAAATCTTATAAATCATTTGAACAAATTTGTTTTGATAAGTTAATAGCTGGGTAAGGCCAACACCCATTATATTAAGATAATATTAAAAATAAAGATACAACAGTATTTGGCTTGTAGCTGAAAATATATTCCCTTAAGTGTTTCCAATGATCATTGATCACGCTACATGGTATGTGTAGTAGTGACAAAAAAGATTGCACAAGTACTTAACAAAAAAACTTAACAACCCATAACCCACTACCCACAATACAAAATTCAAAGCAAAACAAAGAAGTTGCACCATACTTCAGGACTATAAGACATTCTGAGCCTGCCTTTCCACTTCACATTCCTCCTTTATTATGTCCTACCTGACTTTATTTGCTTGTAAGATGAGCGGACAATCATGTCCACAGTTAGCATGAGCTTCGCCTGCTGCAATTTCCTCCACACCACGTATATCATCCTCAATCCATTCCTCTCCACTCCCCAACTGCAACGCCCCTACAATCTCAATCGCATCTGCCTCATCATTTTCAACTTCATCTAGCAACCCTTCAGTGGTCAGGTAGTCCCAATGCCAATAGTCCTCCTCAGGTTCCTTGATTTTGGCTACATAAGGAGGAAATTGATACTACATAGTTTATCACTCCTCTGCCCTTGCAACAACTAGGCATCTTGTGTTTGCACAATAAAAATTTTAGAAATCCCCCAATGTAATATTTATGTGGGATGGGAATGAGGGGGTTCTCATCCACATTGTCTATCACCGCATCAATGTCACGCAAATATGTAGGCTCAAACAACATTTGGGTGAGTTTTTTTGCCCACTCCTTGGAAACCCCCATATATAACACCATGGCAAGAAAAAAGGTCAGAATGTCTGAACTGGCCCTATGCCTATGATAAGCCATCAGAAACTCCAACCCAACACTTTCTTGACCACATACACTATGCACAACTATTCATCCAGCAAGACTCCCCCTAACCGCTTATCAGTGACTTCACCTGCAAATGTTGTTTGTTGTTTTGTTACCCTAAGCATAATTGGCATGTCCATCACTCCCACCTCTGCTTTTCCAAATTGAACATGTAATGTGGAAATACGGTAATACCCCAATGCCCAATTTAAAGGCATTCAATCGATTTCATCATAAATGTCTCATTAAATGCACACTTACCATAAGTTGCCTTCTACGGTATATAGACAAAACAAAATATCCTTAATATTATGATTCATCATTCATTTAACATCTGAAAGTAGAAATGGAGACAATCCTAGCAACAATATAGTAGTCTATTCATTAAGTAATTGAAAAACTACTGAGAGAAAGTTTACATTCTAATTTCCTTCACCATGAAACCACCCAACACAAATAGACCTAAGAAAATTTTAGAATCCTTCTTTACAACCTTGGTATTCCTTTTATAATCATGAGGCATGCAACAAGCTATCGATCATTTACAAGAATTTGTAAAATGTATTGCATGTATAGGATGTCATAAAACCACCATGCCAGTATACATGAAAGCTTTGGTGTTGAGACATAGAAAGATTCCATGAATGCGAACTACCTTATGAGCCATGCCACTATCGCACATTGGTGCTTATTGATGCAAAGGATACCGGGATACAAGATTCTCATTGCATTTCCTAGTAGGGGAGCACTTTGAGAGTTTTGATCAAGCAGCGATTCTTGGCTCCAAAACCGCATCTCTAGTATCTTCACCTAGCTTTCTCTCTACATTCTACCCATTATAAGGGGGAAATGGTGGTCACGGAGATCAAAGTTATTTGCAACTACAGGTGAAGCCTAAAATTGTACTCAAGCCTTTTAAAATCCCTCTCGTTATCTTTGGCTATTTTAAAATCACTTCGGCTACAAGGTAAGTCATCAATCTGCTTTACTCCATGGCATTTGCAAACCTTCAACCATATCTCCTTGTGCCAGAATTTAGCTGCACCTTCTATGCACTTTATTTTAAAACCTCTACAAGCAAGGCAACAACACTTCCTAAAAACTTATCTCTATAAATATGTCTATCTTCCACATTATGAAATGCAACATGCAAATATTATAACTTCTATCTTCTACATTCTGAAATGTAGCATGCGAATAATGACCCTATTTCTTAATTTGTGAAGTGGCGGCAACTAGCTATTAGGTCTATACTTTGGATTATTTTACATACTGTATTTATCTGTGTGAGATGTACTTTTCTATCATTTCCTAATATAAAATATACCGCAAGAAAGTTTTCATTCCAATAGTATTGACACCTATCAACGCAGATTAATATTGGTAGCTTCTCATTGAATATTAAATTTGTGCTATCTCCATATTTTTCTTCCTCTAACAGACGCAGTGTTTTCTATGCAAAAATAATAGTAGAGAATCTTCAATGAAGATTTCATACATGCAAGAAAACAACTTTCTAAAAGATTTCATACAGATATGCAGGACACTTACAACTAAGAAGTGATGTGTTTTCTATATTAGTTTTTTCTCCAATAAGTAATGGAAGATTCACCTTAATTATTCTAAAAAAATTATGTGACTGAAAACATTCGCCAATGTAATTATTATTATCCCCAAAAAATAATGAAAGGTTCGCCTTAATTTTTCTACATTTTTCATGCAATATGAAAAAATTCACCAATGTAAATAATTTTCCCCCAAAAATAATTAAATATTCGCCTTAAGTTTTCAAAAAAATTCATGCAATGGAAAAATATCTGCCAATTAAATTAAATTTTTTTCCAAAAAGAATGAAAAATTTACCTTAATTTTCGTACAATCCTTACGTAACTGAGAAAAATTCGTCAATGAAATTTAATATTTTTTCCTTATTAAAAAAAAATTCACAAAAAAATAAAATATTTTCCCCCAAAATAATTTAAGATTTGCTAGGATTTTACACCTTTACCTAGGGGGGGTTTCTTAAAGTTATCCCTGCATGGAAAGTGGAACTTTCAAAAGCACAATTTTGACCTTTTCTTCACCACGAGTCATTTATAGAGAAAGATGACTTACCTAATCTAACTAGTTATCTAAAAAATTTGCATATATTTTACTCTCAAACACAAAAATGTCAAAGTTCACTTGGAATCTAGGGGGACTTAGTTGTTGAAAGCTTTAATGAAACCACCCTTTTGAGGAATTTTTTGATCCAGCTAACAAAAAAAGTTGTTTGTTCTCAAAGAGCCTTCATGATTTCATATTTGTTCATCATAGGTACTAATCTTACTCCACCATCTGAATGCATTTAAAAGGACTTGGAAGGTAATCATTTGATGGATCTCATAGTTTGATAGTAAAGATTAGATACGTTGATCCCATTTAGTTGGACATGCAATATGAACTGCTCTAATACAAATTGATTTGGATCCTAGGTTGTTTAAAGGTAATAGTCTAGGTCAAGGCCTAGATGTGTTGTAAGTATGTGGAAGTAATATATATAAAGAAGAATAATAAAACTAGAGTATACTATTTTATTAATATGTGTATTAAGTGCATGACACACTCACATGAAGATGTGTTGCTTTGTATTTTCGATGGTTGGATATTAAATCTATCCATCTATTTTGTTATTTGTGAACATTCATAATTTACATTATCACGAAGATAGACACAATTATGTAAATTGAACCAATTTGTCTTCCATGTGTTGCACTTCACCTTCTAAATTACTTAAGATTATGGTCATACATTATGCTAATAAGCAGCATGTCATGAAAAGGACCCACATGATGCATTAGAATATTGTACAATTCTCTATGATGTTGCATAGGGTTTTGTGTTAAGCTCTATATTGTGTGTCATGAGAATGTGTAGGAATGCAAGTGTGGTGTAGAGCATAGATAAAGCTATCAACAATATTGTGGGTAATGGTCCTTAATTATATGTAGATGGTGCATGATGTAAAGAGTTTTTGTACAAGCTATGGAGTCACTTTTGAGTTGTACAACATGGTTCTTGGAGCCATGCACATGCACGTGATGCAAGGAGAAACATCCAAAATCACATACTATAGAACTAATGTTCAATGGTGCATGTGCTTGTTCGGTATTGTGAAAATTAAGGGTGATGCAAAAGGGTGCACTTAAAAATATGTTACGCCTTGTGGCATTAGAAAAACTGCATAATTATTATTCTAATGCATAAATGTAAGAGAAGATCAGTTATATGAATACACATATAGAATATGTCACTAGCATAGAGGATACTCAAATGGATCTGTGATGGAATGAATATTAAGAAGGAAAAAATATTATTGACTATCTTATAATGAGAGTGCAAGTCATTGGTGTACAATCACTTCCTACTCCTTTGTAAATTCCTAATTTTATACTATTTGTCATGTGTCAGGGGAAAAAATATCAATTACTATTACAATTTGGAAGACATGATTTGAGAAACTATAGGGCTATTCAAACATTATTAGACTTGAGGGAAAAGCATGCTTTTAAGATAACAATATAGATTAGACCTACAATAAAGACATCATGCTTAAAAGGATATGGTGGTAGATGATGAGTTGGTTGAAATGGTAGAGTATGTTATTTATTTTTACAATTGGTGTAGTGGCCTAGGGAATACATCATGTAGGTATCCTATTGTGTTAGATACAATGTAAACCTTGAAAACCTTAAGAATGATTAAAACACTTAGAAAAAATAATGTAGGATGCACTTCCCAATCTATAAATATTAGAAGGATAACTTTCTGAATGTTAATCCCTTGATTTTAGGGGTTGAGATAAGGAGCATGTATTCTTATTTTATTTGTAATTTTTCTTTAAAATATGCTTTGAAAGCTTGTTTGAGTCTATTTTTTTTTGTTCTTGGAATGTGGTACTTTACATGGATATGATGCATGATTTTGCATGTTATTTTCTTGAAGATATAGCTTTAGAAACCACTCTTGGTTTCTTGGTTTTCTTATTACTTATAAATCTATTTTTATATAGTGGCACATGTGTGCATGTATGTGTCACATGTAGGCATTGAATGGTCGTGAGGCATTGCATATTTTTGTGATAGGTTTCTATAATAGACATGGCTATGAATGTATGGTTGCATGTTGTTATATACAAGTTTCTAGAGTGAGTAGATATTGTTGTACATAAACTAAACAACATTCTTTGGTTCAAAGAATAGTTAAATATATATGAATGTGTTTTTATTATGTACTTAACCAAATATTTCTAGTTTATAATAAAAAAATATGTTGAATATTCAAAATCTATTATAAGTATAGTGAAATAATATAGCTATGAATTATTTAGGAACTATAAATCAAGATTTTATGGATATCACACTATGTTTTTTGTGACATGTATGTGGTTTAAAAGATAGGAAAAGGAATCAAGAGATGCTTTACAAATGAAATTAGGTTCGAGAAACTATATCAAATAAAGATAACATGATAATTCTACTAGTTCTTGACAAGGAAACTAGTGATCTTCTATAGATTTTTATGTCTAATAGCAAGTCAAGTGATACTCTCTAAGTTTTGGTAACACCCTCTTCATGTACTATTGTCCAATAAGGGTGTCATTTTTACAAGTGTTAGTGACCTTCTATACATGGTATTGTTCCTTGATTATGTTACTCTGAAATATCTTGTATTTGTTCACCATATATAGGGTTTTCTTATAGTGCTTATAGAATCTAATAATGTACCATCAATGATGAAAAATAACCTATCAAAATTTATAATTTGGGAATTTGTTTTAGATATTAGGTTTAGCATCTTTCCTAAATCAATCCCTTTATTTGTGTGTTTCAACATAATAAATGGTAGTTATATAAAGTATGATGAAGAATGTAAATGTAAATATGTCATGTACAAGAGCGATAAGGATCACTAAGTCTTAATAAATTTAGAAATGTGTGTGTGCAGAATCTAAGAAATGGTGGAAATAAGGTAAAATAGTTGAATGATGTGATATGGAGATGGTGAGGGATTAGATGTAACCTCTATTGGAGTTCTTTTACTACCTACAATGGAGGAATTGGAAACATATTATGAGTAGAAAAAAATTTAGTACAAGAGAGAATGAGACAGAGTAAGCAAAACCAAGAGATCTAACAGGGTTTTATAAGAGAAATAAATGAGGATGAAAGGGTAATTTTGTTATTTATGATAATTCATTAATAATATATCATAAGGTCTTTTGGAAAGAAAAGGAATTCAAATTTGTTGGGAGATAAAAATATAGGAGTGTCAATGTCCTAAATAACACATCATCAAAAATAGAGGGAAAGGTTATATCTTAATCAAAGGGGGTCTTTATTGAGTGGTATTACATGCATCATTAAGGGGTTTTACGCTTAGAATAGTAGAAATGAGTCTTAATCATGTTTAAGAGAGATTAACACTAAAATAAGTGAAAAACATGGTGTGAAAATGTGAAGTATACACTTGAAGTGAAATGAAGCAAGCATGGTAAACTAGCTAAGCATTAATTTCTACAATACTATATAAAAGGAAACTTCAAAGTATATAGATTCATACTCCTTATCCTTTTTTAATTTAACTTATGTATCATCTCTAAACTTGTAATTTGCACACAACGGGAAGAAGTTAAAGTCTATTAACAAAAAATATATTGAAAAGTAGTTTCAACCATAATGAGATGTTGTATACTTTTATTCAAACCAATAAGATACATAATGAGAGATACATAGAGGTTTTCATAAACTAAAAATGATTTGAAGAGATTAGGAATATTTGTGAAGGAGCTACCTATTGGAAGTTGTTGTCATTGATGACTAGGTGTTGTCATTGATGTCAACCCTCAACTTGTATGTTGTCAATGACAATATACTCAATTTTGTGTTGTGATTGTTAGATTGTGGAGATATTGTTGGCAAGTGTTGTCATTGATGTCAGTGTAGAAGAGATAGCCTACTATCCATGAGTAAGAGAAACTATTTTCCACAAATTGATGCTTCTCCCTTGGACAAAAATAAGGAGGCATCTAACCTAAAACCATATAATTTGAAATATCTGCATACCATGGATCATGAACTTGAAGAGAAAAGAGATACTCATTAGGAAAAGAATCATCCATCACAGTGTCATAATTTGCATTTATTAATCTGAAAAAAGTTTACAACTACATTTCCTTTTCTAGGCTTGTCTATTATTGTAATATCAAATTCTTGTGCAAAAAAATGTATCCAGTTATATAATGCTTGAATTTGTTGATAGCATAAATGACTGCCAGCATTTCTTTTTCAGTAATTGTATAGTCGAGCTCTAATGATTATAAGTTTTTACTAATGTAGTATATGGCATACTCAATAATCTCGTCTTTTTATCCTATAAATACCCCAACAACATGATCTAAAATATCTATATGTATATGAAATGGAAGGTTCCATTTTGGTCCTCTGAGAATAGGTGCCTCAATAAACACATCCTTCAATATTTGGAAAGCTTTCTGACAAGCATTCATCCATTCAAATTTTGCATCTTTGGTGAGAAGAACAAATAATGGTGATGCTATTTTTTAAAGTCTTTAATAAATCTCCTGTAGTAACCAACATGACCCAAAAATCTTCTTACATCCTTTTTCGTAGAAGGGACAGGTAGATTCTTAATTACCTCAATTTTCATACGATCAACCTATATGCCTTGTTGGGAAACATGATGGCCAAGCACAACACCTTACTGAATCATCATGTACCACTTCTCATTTCTCAATGATATATTATGATCCTTGCATCTTTCAAGTACCTTCTTTAGATTTGTGAAGGCTTCATCATAACTATCACCATATGTGGTGAAGTCGTCCATATATACCTCCATGCAATCATGTTTAAGATATAAGAAAATGCTAAGGATTTCCCTTTGGAAGGTAGCAGGGGCATTCCAAAGGCCAAAAGGAAAAATAACATATGCATAAGTTCCCCGAGGACAAGTGAATGTAGTCTTGTCCTAGTCTTTCGGTGCTATCCTAATTTGATTATACCCACTGAAACCATTCGAGAATAAAAAAATACTTCTTATCAGCCAGAGATTCTAAGACTTGGTCAATAAAGGGAGAGGGAAATGATCCTTCCTTGTAGCTAAATTGAGCTCCCTATAGTCCACACAAACTCTCCATTTTCCACCCTTTTTGGAAACAATACCTAAAGGTGAAACCCATTGGTTGTCAAAGATACGATATATGAACCCCACATTTAACAATTTCTATAATTTTGTCTTAACTATCTACTTAACTACTAGATTCACTTGTATCTGAGGTTGCTTGATCAATTTGTACTCATCCTTGATTTATATACTATGAGTACACAAATTTGGATCTAGTCCCTTCATATCACTATAATCCCAAGCAAAAGAAGTTATGTGTTCTTGCAGCAAAAAGACCAACTGTGCCTATTGTTGTTGATCAAGCTTGCTATTAATATTAAGATTCTTACTATAAGTAATCTCCACCTGAATAGTGAGAAGAGTCATCAAAGAAATATTTAAGCATATAATCCCTGGATCATTAGTATGTAATAATAGATAATGAAGCAGTTATGTAGCCGAGAATTAGTTTTTCAGATGATGTTGCAAGAAGTAATGGAAATAGTGGACAAGAAGAGCATGCCAAGCATGACAAAGTTCCCTCATTTGTGATATAATCATTTTATATTATATGATATAAAAAAAGGTTTCCTTGTAATGTTCCCATTTGAAATCATCATCTCCCCTAATCTGCAACTTATAAAAGCATCTACAATTGCAATCCAAGGTCTTCCCACGATGAGGGGATACCCTCATAAGTTAGCCTTGGGCTACAGGATGATGAAATCCCTAGGATATTCTCAATAGTCTAATGTCATGACTAGATCTTATACAATTCCTTTTGATTTTATTGTTTAACTATCAGCCAACTATAGGACTATGAGTATAGGCTTTAATGATGTTAGTTATAGATTTTACATGGTTTCCCTAGTCATCACATTAATGGAAACCCCTACGTCAATCAGTGTACTTGGTATAAACATTCCATTAAAAATGGCATTGACCGCAAGGCTTTCAAGGTCAATATATTAGGGAACAATGACTTTATTTTGACTTTACCCAATATAATATATGTCAGCTATTCTACCACATGAACAATTGTTGTGTCTTTTCTCTTTGATCCTAACTTTTAGAGACAATTCCTTGATGGTTTTGTTATAAGTGGGTGCATCTTTAATTGCCTGAAATAATGGGATCTTCACATTAATATTTTTAAGTTGGTCCATGAAATCAAAGTTTGGTTCAAAACCTAGTTTCTGCACATTGAGCCTATTTGGAAATGGTGGTGTACGAATTTTATTAGGCTCTAGTAAAGGTAAAGAACTTTTGTGGCTTAATGGAGGATTACCTCAATTGAAGAATCGTCTAAGAAGATCTTTGTAATAATTGGTTGTATTGGGACAGCTAAAGCCTTTCTAGATTGAAGGTACACATTGTTAATGTCTTGTGCATAAGAAAGGAATTGTTGAGCATCATTAGCATGGCCCTGCTACACTAGACAGTTATTAGGGCTAGGTACATGGTGGGATAGCAATTGTGTGGATTTTGAAGGTTGCTAGTGATAGGTCTCTTATTTGTCTTTCTTTTTATTAGTTATTCTACAAACTTTAGTTATGTTTTATACTATATGCATCATGAACCTCAGTCGTAAGTATGGCTTACTATGTCTTTTGGACCTTATTTTAGAACTTTTAATATGTTCAGTTAATGACTTTGATATAATATGTGTGTGTGTGTGTGTTTATAAATGTACATGTTATGGATGGAAATGGATAGTCGCTATAGTTTGCAATGTTGTATATACTGACCTATTGTGCAACACCTTCCTTGGATTATAAGTGATTGTTCTTATAGCCGAACATTGTATCAACTCTTGCAAACATGGGCAGAGTTAATGTTGAATTGGTCAAAAGAAATTGTAGATGGATTAAATGATCCAAGGGCAACACTCATGCATGGACACCCTTCATTATGATCCAAACCTCTTGAGAACGTGCCTTTATGGAGTCTATTGATTCGATTTGAAAGGATGATTATGTTTCAAGTAGTCTTTAGGAATTATAGTCTTAATGGAACTCTTTAGTTTATGGTTCTTTTATTTCAGTTAATAAATCTCTCCCTAGATCTTGGGATCGAGTTGTAGTTAGTAATGGAATAAGTCATAAGGATAATGCTATAAATAAACCTTGTGTCTTACTTGAAAATGTTAATGACTTTGTATCTTTTCCAACAAGTTATGTTTTAGAAAGTATGTAACTTTGATGAATAAGAATATGATGATTTCTTCAACTAGCATATAACAGTTTTATTGCTTAACGTTCCTATAGAAGATAGATATTGTGTAGACAATAGTTAATGCAAAATAGTTTTAGCAGAAATTAAATTATTTCTTGCTCTATTATGTACATTAGGATTTTATGGAGTATTTTTTAGTTTGCATTGCTCTTGTTCATTCCTCGATATTTTAAATTCAGCAATAATTCTCATCAATGGTTTTTTTCATCTTTCTCCTTTATTGTAATTTTAAAAATTAATGTAGGATAATGACCATAGATAGGACTGTATTTGCACATAAATTGTTGCACTATTTCAAGTGGTATGACCCCTAGTTGACAAAGTAAATGATATTATCTAGGTTTTCTAGAGGATTATCGTGTTTTCTTAGAAATAGGAATTGTTGTTTTTTGTTCATAGGACTTTTAGATTTTAAGAAAAATACCACAAATTCACTAACCTTTTACAAGTGTGTTGGAATAAGGAACTTATCTTGCATGCATAGAAGGAGGGATTCCCATGGAATATTTCTTCCCCTTATTGATACTCAAACCTTTCAAGAGGCTCTAGCAGAAACTTAATACCATTCACTATCATCTTCTCCATTATCTCTAGCCATCTCTAATTCATCCCATCACTCCACTCCACACAATTCTCCACCCAAATGTAGAATGAGGGATGCAAATTGTAATGCCAACCAAGATGAAGAAACTCTGAAATTCCATTTTCCTAATGTTCGACAAGAGAGGAATATTGCTCTCAAGAAAATTCCACCTTCAACTCTTCCCTTTTTCCATGGCCTTATTATTGAGGACCTAGACACTTTCCTCTTTGAGTTTGAAATCCTATGTCATAGTTATGACTACACTACAAATGCCCATAGGTTGAAATAGTTCCCTGCAACTCTTAAAGATGTTACCTTAATATGGTTCATGAGCTTGGGGACAAATGCATTGGATGGTTGGGATAGTATGAAGACACAGTTCTTGAAGAAGTATAAAGAATACAATGGAGAAGAAGGATTGCATGGAGATGATGTCTTCTGCATGACTCAAAAGGAAGATGAATTGTTAGAAGACTATCTTGAAGGATTCTTGTTTAATTTTTAAAAGTGTAGACACAATGGTCTTCACAAATATCCTCTAAAACATGTTTTCCTTCGTGGGATAGATGTAGATTGTTTGGATATCTTAAACTTAATGGCAGGAGGAGATGTAACTCAAGCTACTTGGGATGACATGTATCAAATTGCGAGGAATTATTTGAGGCCAACCATAGTGAAGACAGGGAATAAACAAGGACTAGCATCTAAGTCTACTTGTGGAGTATCATGAATGGAAATCAATAACCTATTTTCAGACATGAAGAAGGATATTATCAATCACATGGCCACACAAATGGATAAGAAGGAACGAAGCATGATGAAGCGGATGTTATTTTAGCCAAATATTTCCCATATTGTCATCTTAAGAAGAAACAATGCAAATGAAAACAAGTTGCGAATATAGAGGACAAACCTAATTTTAAGGCCCTAGAAGATGAAGATGGCCAGGTGTTCTAACTTGCCTAGTGAAAACCATGGAACCAAAGGCCAGGTATGCCTCAAGATCCTTTATCTAAATCAATATCCTAATTGATAGATGACTCAACCAAAATGGAAACTACAACCATGGAGGGGTAACCAACCATGGAATAATCCTAATGTTGGATGTCCACAACAACTGTCAACCCCACCTACACAACCTTCCATTATGCCTAATACTTATGATCCTACTTCACAACCTCCAAGACCCACACAATTGCCAACACAACCTGCACTAACCCAAATAATCCTCCAGTACAACAAGCATGTGCCAATGATGGCCAACAATTTCTAGCCTATGTACTAGATGTTAATAATGTGCATGTTTGCTCTGGAATAACTCTTGTTGCACCTACCCAACCTATAATCATAGTGGTATTAACAAATGATTCTTCAACTAATGTACACCCCCACTGAGCCCAATCTTCACTTCCTAAACCAAAATTGAACAAAGACACTCCACCACCATTTCTACAATGACTTAATATGCAAAAACCTTAGTTTTAACCAGCATTTGACTTTCTATACTAGTTAAAAAACATCAATGTCAAGATACCATTATTCCAAGCCATTAATGATGTTTGTATCTATAACAAGACTATTAAGGAGCTATGCATCAAAAAGACAAGTAGAAAAAGGAAAGATCTTGCAACTATTCATGTGGTAAACAATTAGTTGACATCATATTGGGAAAGATTATCATTCCTAAATATACAAACCTTGGGAGCTATGTGGTAAATGTCACAATCAATGGGACACTTATTCCAAACACTTTGATTGACTAGGGCCAGCCATCAATGTGATGACTCGTGAGACTATGCAAAACCTTTAGTTGCCCAAAATAAGGCCTACACCCACTATCCTATAGCTTGTTGATAGCTCCATAATTAAGCTAGAAGGGATCGTAGAAGACCTAGTAATAACACTTGACTCTTGGGAGTATCCTACAGACTTCATTATCTAGCAACCAAAAGCTAACCTTGGGGGATACCCACTCATTCTAGGAAGACCATGACTTGCTACGAAAAATGCATTTATAGGTTGTAGGTAAGAAGAAATGATAATTTAAAACAACAATGTTACAAATAAATTGGTTTTGTATCCACCAACCCAACCTCATCAGGATAATGATCACATTGTTTGGCCAAACCTTGGGGACAAGGAATAAGATAGTCTACAAAGGCTCATGATGATATAAAGGGAACCTATGTTGCAAGGGTAAGATGAAGACACAGTTCTAGATCATATAATTCAAAATAATTATAGTAGACAAGGAGAAGCATTGTCATGTTTCGCATGCACTTCTTGTCCTTTGTATTCCTTGCTTCTTGTAGCCTCGTACGATAGCTACATGTCACCTTCACAACTACTTTACAAATTGTTGCCACATACTCAAAATTATAGAACACCATGTTTAAATGTGGCCTTGGTGAGCCTTCTTACCACTCAATTAGATATTACTCTTGGGAACTGCCTTAATAACTATAGTAGTCTTACCCAAGAACAACAAATACAATTAGTTTTCCTATTCAAAAAATATAATGATGCTTTTTCATAGGATTATAGTGGCATGAAGGATTGGATCTCAAATTTTGTACTCATACTAGGATCTACATAAAGGAAGATTGTACACCATCACAAAGCCTTATAGGAGATGAATTTGGTAGTACAAGAGATAGTAAAGACTAAATTGCATAAATTACTAAATGCAGGGTTCACATATCCTATCTTTGATAGCCATTCATTTCACCACTTGTCATAGTTCCAAAGAAAGGAGGAAAATGGAGAGTTTGTGTGAATTATAAGGAACTCAATTCAGTTACAAGAAAGGACCACTTTCCCTTTCTCTTCATAGATCATCTTAGATTTCTTATTTTTGGATAGTTTCAGTGGCTATAACCAAATTCAGATGGCACTGGAAGATTGGGGAAAAAACTACATTCACCTGTCCCTAGGGCACTTATGCATATTATATCCTACCTTTTGGCCTCTACAATACACCTGCTACATTCCAAAGAGTAGTTATTATCATTTTCACATATCTCACGCATGATTGTATGAAGGTGTATATGGATGACTTCACCACTTATGGTGATAGATATGAGGAATATTTGTATAACTTGACTAAATTTCTTTGGAGGTGCAAAGAAAATAACCTCTCATTAAGTAACGAAAAAATGCTATATGGTGATGCACGAGGGAGTGCTTCTTGGCCACCATGTTTCTCAAAAAGGTATATAGATGGACCCTGACTGATCTTCTCAATGGTTCAACAACTAGAACTTGAAGTCATACCTTAGGGATTGGACATCCAACTAAGTAGTTATCTTTCATCATGAAGGTTCATTTATTTATCAACCTGGGGCGTATACTTGAAATGGGTCTGCAAAGTATATGCACTAGAAAGACTAAAACAATCACCTTTCCTATTACTGGAAATGAAATGTTGAAAGAAAATAACTAAAATGCTTGAAAGGAAAATTAACTATCTTCTAAGAAATAACTAGGAAATACAAGACTTTATCCATGGTCAACAAACAGGGTTCTACTCAGTTTGTAGTGGTTGTAGGAACAGTCACATGAGATATCTTAGTTGTTGTGGGAACAGTTACAGAAAATATTCCAATGGCTACATGAACAGTCTGTGATCAAGATAATGCTAATCACATAATGAAAAAGTAACTAATAAAAGAAAACAAGGGAATACTCACTAAATGAGCCCCCTTAGTATGCATCCAAATAATTGAATCAAATGCCTAGAACTTAAACTAACATCTTTATTAATCCAAAAGTACTTGATAATAACAACATATTGCTTGAAGTTTGTCTCTCAACTAAGCTATAACTCTCTTACAAATGCGGAAACTATTATTTTTCCAACCATTGTACAACAGAAGGTGGGAGATTATTTAGAGCATGAAATTCCTAACTATCTAGTATACCACTCTCATAGTTCAAGGAGGATGCTTTTATTGAACAAGGAGAAAAAGAAGGTGAAGTTACAAGCATTGAGAATCAGTTAATGTTTGTTGGAACAATAGAGAGAGAATCTTGCATAACCTATGTCCTAAATTTACTCCTACATCAAAGGAATCATTAAGTCTTCAGATAAGTCATAATGAACCATCTTCAACTACTAGTTGACTCTTTCAATGACAATCCTTTTTGTCTCTTTTACCAGCCAGTAGCTCCATGATCTTTATTGTTGAGCATCTTGGATTGGTTCAACATTCTTCTTTAGTCCTTCATGAAATTATTAACATGCACAAATATAGGCCAATTTATCCTTATTAGAGAAACATTCAAAATCTATATGCAACATTGCCATGGATATTCCTCATAGCATAATTACCTATTATATTGCATCAAAAAGGAACATACATCAAACGAGTTCATGTCATATGACCATATTATCAAAACATATAAAGTATTATCACTTAGAAAAGGTTCTAAATTTAAAAGACATATCTAGACACCTAATGTCCCAATAATGACACAAAAACATGGATAAAATAGAGCCATTCTTTTGGCTCATCAAACCCCATGAAAATAGAAGTCATCAAGAATTTACTAATACCTACAAAGAAAAAGGATATCATGAGTTTTATTGGCCACACAAGTTGTTATAGAAAATTTATTAAGGAATTTAGTAAGACTACATCATCATTATTTATTCTCTTGATTAAGGACATTGAATTTGAATGGACTAATGCTTGCCAATAAGAATTTTTGAAATTGAAGGATGTATTGACGGAAGCACATGTTCTCAGGGGACCAAACTAGAGTTTACCATTTCATATATATACAGATGCATTAGATCATGCAATTGGAGCAATGCTTGGACAAAGAAAGGGGATAATAGAATATGGACCTCTATCATGTTAGCAAGAATCTGCAAGAAGAACTTGAACTTAATTACAATGTTACTGAAAAGTAAATGTTGGCAGTTGTTTGTGTCATTAATAAGTTCAGACATTACATTACAGGGTACCAAGTATTTGTACACATTGATAATGTAGAAACAAGATATCTAATGAACAAACTAGTTGCCACATGATGATTGGTGAGGTAATTACTCTTGTTGCAAGAATTTGACATCACAATAGTGGACAAACCTTGGAAAGAAAATGTATGCTCTTGATTTATATAAATGGGTGGAGGTGAGAGAAATGAAGCACATGTTCTTAGGGGACCAAACTAGAGTTTACATTTGTTTAATATTCAAACTCATGAGATTTTGTAGGATACATTTGAGTTACCTAACTAAATGGGTGGAGGTGAGAGAAATGAAGCATGCAAAGGATAATATAGTTGAAGAATTTATATATGAATAAATCTTCACAAGGTATGGAGTTTCAAGAGAGCTAGTTACTAACCGAGGTCCTCAATTTACCTCCACACTCATATTAGCTCTTATGAATGAGTACAAGTTGAGGCACAGAAAGGAAAAACCATATCACCTACAAACAAATGGTCAAGTGGAGGTCACCAATAAATAACTTGAAGCAACCCTCACTAAAACAATGACACTTCATAAAAAAGATTGGGCCTCAAGATAATAGGGATTTGTTTGGGCCTATAGAACAACATGGAAAACTACAACAAGATTTACACCCTTTTAATTGGTGTATGGAGTTAAGGTTGTCATGCCTATTGAATTTGAGCATAAAACATTAAGGACAACTGTGCAACTTGGTATTAATTTGAGAAAAACTCAGTAAGAGAGAACTGAACAACTCAATGCACTTGATGAATACAAGAAAGAAGCATTGCAACAAATGAAGATGGTACAAATAAAAAGGACTAAATGGCATGATCAAAATATTAAATCAAAGTAGTTACACCAAGGGGAATAGGCATTGTTGTATGATTCATGTTACAAGGATCATCTAGGCAATCTACAAACTCAATGCTTAGGTCCCTATGAAATTGCTAAACTTTTTAACAATATAGTTCAATTGCAAACCATTGACCTACTGAAATTTTCATAGTTTCTCAATGATTATTGAATCAAGTTGTATCATAAGCCATTCGATAAGGAGGAGTTTCTCTAGTAGCATGCACCTAAAATAACTTCTATTACTCCTAAATTTCCATAGTCAGGACCAGATGAAGTTCTTGAATAAACCTAAAGAAAAATGATGAATAAAGTTCCCATTTTCATGAGAACATACCACAACCATAATAAAATTTCTCATTCACCATTTCCATATAGCATGTATTTTCCATAAACATGATAGAGGGGCCTTTTTCTTGTAGTTGAATATTCAAGGGACATGATATGTTGTCATTCGTCATCCATGTGTCACACTTTTCATCCATTTTACCACAACAATATCTTCCACAAAAGCCATACTTCCACTTTTCCACATTTCCATTTGCATCATCCAGTTAACGTCACTCAAGATCACATGTCCTCATTGCTAGCTCATCCTTTCTCTATGCCATTTTGCTGATCTCTTCCTACAAATCAAAGAAATTCATGTCATGTCGACATGATTTGGTGTAGGTACATTTGCTCCAATTTTGTATCTACATCATTGTTTAATAAGGTAGATTTCCTATTTTCAAACATATATCACATTTATTGTAAGCATTTAAACATATAATATTATGATTCATAACTACATATTTATAGTGCTCATTCTGAATTTAAACTTTATTCTACTACTCAGAACATGTGACACATTGCTTTAATTAAGTTCGGGGAAGGGAAGTATTGTCATAGCCTTTTGATAATCATTACTTTGCATGCCATTTTTTTTGCATATTGGTTATGAAATGCGGCAAGTTATTCATATCTTTTTGCATAATTATCCCTTACCTCTCAATAATGTTAGAGTTTTCTTCTACAATGTAATACATTTTTTTCTTAAAACCTTTTGTATGTGTTGCACTCTCTATTTCAACCTCAACATTTTTAAATTTTAAAAGAACTAGTCATAGAATTTGGATTGAGAAGTGAAAGAAGAATAAAGCAGAGGGGAGTCAGGTAGAGAAGTGTTTAAGAGGATAATTTCAAAAGAATTTAAATACCCACATTTGCAGTGAGAATGGGTGGAGACCCCATGAGGAAAGAGTCATTATTCCATACTTTGGTTTATAATGTAACTCATTGCAAGAATGAGTTAGTAAATGCAAAGTGGATGGATTATTTTCATAAATAGGGTGACTATGATATGAAGGTAGCTTTGGAATTTGCATGGACCTTGCAGGAAAATGTAGCCACTATCAAGAGGTTGCAGGTAGATGCTAGTATGATAAACATTGCAGAAGTATCTGGAATTTCTATAGAAGGAGAGGATTATACAGATAAACATGATGCAGACTTGACTAGAGCATAATTTACTAGGCTAGATGATGCACCATTGCAAACATCTAAACAACAAATCAAGAGGGTTTATTTACCCAAAAAGTGCGCAAAGGAAGAAAAATTTATAATTAGATATTTTACTTCTGAGGGGTGAATGTCACTTCTCCACTCACACCATTTTAAGTTTCTCAATCATCTATGTCATGGTCAGTTGGTTAATGTGTAGGACTGCCCAACTCATTTCCTAACCAGAATGGCAATAGAAGTGCAAAAAGGTAAGGATGCCTTGTTATTCCACCATTGTTTAATAAACCTGCTTGTAAAGAGAAGTTTAGCTATCTATTTTCTAAGAATGAAATGGAATGAATTCTTGTGGGTAAAGAAGATTAAACATGTAAATTTGGGGCTGAGAGGTAGAAAGATAAGATTTAGAGAATTAGAAAAGGGAGAAAGTAGTAAGCCCTTTATGTGCTCAGTTCATGAAGAATTATCTTCCTCAGAAGAAAGGGAAACTTATGTCTCTATAACCCCTAAATACATGTCATTTGAAGAAGAATCAAAGGAACCATAATCAACTCCTTTTGCAAGCAAAACCTAAAAATATAAATTAGCCCAAAAATCTGCTACCAAGCCCAGACCAAGAGAAGAGAAGAGCAAGGAAAAGGTTGAAACCCTAATAGAAAAGGGTAAATCAAAATGTGTAACCTCTTCAACTGCCCTAGTTAAAAGGAAAGAGAAAAATTATTCTACAAAGAAAAAGGGGAGTGAGGAGAAACCCCAACCTAAAAGGGCCAAGAAGGTAAGAATTGATGAAAGTCTTGTGAGTGACAAATAAAATCCTTAGGAAACACCTGTTGATGCTAGAGGAAAGAAGAGGAAGCTTGAAACTTTTCTTTATTCCATTGAATAAAAAAGGAAAGCACAAATTCTTGCTGCAATAATTCAGTAAACACTTGCTACCACTCTTGTTGTAGAGAGATCACCCTATCAAGTTACTAAGC
This sequence comes from Cryptomeria japonica, assembly GCF_030272615.1. Lineage (NCBI taxonomy): Eukaryota > Viridiplantae > Streptophyta > Pinopsida > Cupressales > Cupressaceae > Cryptomeria > Cryptomeria japonica. The sequence continues at coordinate 507,088,525 of NC_081405.1, read as the reverse complement.
AACTACTCTTTACAACTAAGAAGCCTAAAAAAGAAAAAAGGAAAAATAAAGGGAGAAGTTGAGAAACAACGATAGTCCCATAGATTGAGTAAACAAAAATGTTAAAGGAAAAGTAAAGTCCAATATAGTTCTAGATCTTGACTTAGAGACATGTAGTGAGAGAAAATTCTTGTTTAAACAAAGGGCCCTGGCTAGGGAGAAAAAAGAAATGTCCTTTGAGTCCAATCCATAAATATAAAAGACTCCTCAGGATGGGTAGAAGAAGGAGATATCGCAGAACCGGTGGTGATGCCACAACCTATGAAAGATTATGTTATTGAAGGAATAGGAGAGCAGGGTGTGGATGTCCAATTCAAAGATGTTGTAAAATAGTTAGAAGATGATGAAGAAGATGAATCAGAGGATGAGGAATAATTTGAAGCAGAAAATGACGAGGAGATACATAGTGTAGATCAACCCCAGCCTAATGTATAAGGAGTTGCATGAGTAGAGAATATTAACTTAGATAGATTGGCAGAGATGGCTACTAGAGAAATAGAGGAAGTCATTGAGACCATCTTGAGATAACAAACTAGGCCATCTATGGAAACCACTAGTATTATTAAAGTCCCTCACACATCTTCCTTCGTCTCTTGGCCTTCAATTGCATTGAGGTTATGGAAATAGGTGAAATAGCTACAGTTAAGAGAAAAAAAAATGATGAAAGAAAAGGAACAAATATAGGGGGTCATGGAAAAGAAATTGGAGGAATAAGAAACAAAAGTTGCAAGGTTAAGGAAAAAAGTGGATACCATGGTTGCCTTAGTGTCGCAAATTGTTAGTTGCAAGGCACCAGCAAGGGTGTATATATTATTTCTCGAGGAGCAACTACTCAACTTCCAATTTATACAGATGTATTTAGATATCCTCTTTTCCATTGTTTCCCCTAGAGACTTTTTCCATGTTTTTCATTCATCTAACCCACAACTACAAAATCCTTTGTGTGAGTTCTACCTTCATAACCTTCTTATTATAATATTAGATGAAATCTTGTTTTGTATGTAGGAAATGTTTGACTAAGAGCATTCATTTCCTATTTGAGGAATGAGGAGATTAGAGGTAATTAGATGCTTCAATACAAGAAGGTTGATAAAAAAACTACATTATCTCTTCGGACTGAATCAAATATTGTAGATATCATAATGAATGAGTGGGCGTTACTCACTCAAGATCCTAAAATTCAGCAACATATAATGACATCAAAGACAAAGAATTATGAGGGTTTTGAGAGGATGATTCATGTACAGGGAAAAGAGATTTTAGACTTTGTTACAACACGTTGACAAGAGCTCACACAAGACCTATAACATAAGGAACCCCACTCCTTATACAATTGCCATGCAACTGTCCATAGAGCCAAGAAGTACATAGAGATGGCTAGGGAATAGAATTTAAAATGGATGCCACTTGTATTTTAGTCTCCAATCCTTTTGTGCCTAGTACCAAATTACAAGGGAATTTAGTAGTACAATGAGGAGACCAAAGAACCTAGGTGGAAAAGGATTGAAAAATCAAATGGGTTCTATTAGAATCCATCAATAAGAAATATTGGAGTTATTGCTCATTTAGATTTTAGAGAAATGGCTCTTGTACATAATAGGATAAAGGGACCTACTTTGGGACAAGCACTAGTCTAAGTTGGGGGAAAAATGATGGGTCTCTTATTTGTCTTTCTTTTTATTAGTTATACAATAGACTTTGGCTATATTTTATAGTATATGCATCATGAACCTCGGTCTTAAGTATACTTTGTTATGTCATTTAGACCTTATATGAGCACTCCTTAATATGTTCAATTAATGACTCTAATATAATGTGTGTGTGTGTGTGTGTGTGTTTATAAATGTGCATGTTATGGATGGATATGGATAGTCACTATGGTTTGCAATGTTGTATATACTAACTTGTTGTGCAACACCCTCCTTGGATTATAAGTGATTATTCCTATAGTCGAACACTATATCAACTCCTGCAGCCATGGCAGAGTTAATGTAGAATTTGTCAAAAGAAGTTGCAGATGGATTAAACAATTCAAGGGTAACACTCATACATGGACACCTTCATTATGATGGGCAAACCTTTTGAGCACATTCCTTTATGGAGTTTTTGGAGTCAATTTAAGTGGATAATTATGTTTCAAGTGGCTGTTAGGAATTATAGTCCTAATATGACGCTTTAGTTTATAGTTATTTTATTGTAGTTAATAAATCTCTCCCTAAATCATGGGATCAAGCTGTAGTTATTTATGGAATAAGTCATAAGGATAATGTTATAAATAAAACTTGTGTCTGGCCTATAAACGATAATGACTCTGTAGCTTTTCTAGCAAGTTATAGTTAAGAAAGTATGTAACTTTGATGATTAAGAATATGATGATTTCTTGGACCAGCATATATTCTTGTGAATCTGTGATGAGTGTTTACCCAAGGGGGCCCACTTGAGGTAAATCTACTCATAGAATTAGTGTGATTTCTTAAGTTTTGTTTTAGGTATCTAGCATTAGATTAATATTTTATAACTTCAGTGACATAATAGTTTTATTACTCAATGCTCCTGTAGCAATTAGATAGTGTGTAGACAAATGCAAGTTATTTTTAATAGGAATTAAATTATTTCTTGCTTTGTTCTATAGATTACAATGTTATAGGATAATGTTTAGTTTACACCGCTCTTGTTCATTCCTTGACAATTTAATTTCAGCAATAGTTCTCATTAGTGGTTATTTTCCATCTTTCTCCTTTACTGTAATTTTTGCAATTAATGTAGGAATGATGGCCATCCTCTACGAGGATTATTCCATCATGCAGTACCATTGTTTGTCCAACTGGAAAAAAGATAACTTTGCCATTGGTTAAAACTACCATAAGTGTTGTTATAAGGCAGAGGGTCCTGAAGCATATCTTGTCTCTAATTCCATGGCTTTTTCTAGGCTAGGTAAAAATATAGCCATCTTCATCTTCTAAGGCCTTGAAGTCAAGTTTTCCATCTATGCTTGCAATTATTTTATATCTACAGTCTTTCCTCTTATAGCAGTGCAATGTGGGTAGTCTTCATTTAGAGTAGCCTCAACTTCCTCCTACTTCCAACTTGCTAGAAATGCATCCATTTGAGTAGCCATGTGATTGATGATATCTTGATTCATGTCTAAAAGCAAGTTGATAATATCCATGTAGGAAACTCGTATAGTTGATTTTGATGTCAATGCTCTTATATTGCAAGTTTTCTTCATTGATGATCTTGAATAGTTTTAGTCAAGTTAGCAAATATCTTCCCAAGTGGCTTGGGTGATATCTCCTCCTTCCATTAAGTTTAATGAGTTCATGCAATCTTCATCAACCCATCTAAGAAAGATAAACTTAAGAAAATATTCTCTTAATTGATTGTGCTTGGATTTTTGTAGACAAAATAAAAAACACTCTACATAATCCTCTAATGGTTCATTTTTTTGGGATGATTTTAAAAATATCATCTCCATGCACGTCTCCTCCTCTACAATAATCTTTATGCTTCTTCAAAAACTTCTTCTTCATCACCTCCCAATCAACCATTGCATCTCTTCCCAAGCTCATGAACCATCTCAAGGCAAAATCCTTGAGAGTAGTAGGAAATAATTTCAACCTATGAGTGTTAGTAGTGTAGTCATAACTATGACATAGGACATAAAAATTATAAAGGAAAGTGTATGGGTCCACATTGATAAGCCCATGAAAGTTTAAAAGATTTGAAGGTGGTATGTTCTTGAGAGTAGCATTCGTCTCTTGGCGAAAAATGGGAAAATGAAACTTTGGAATGCCATTATCTTGGTCATTCATCTCTTGGTGGTTTTTATCTCCCATGTTTTCTATAGGTGGAGAGTTATAAGGTGTATAATTATGGGATGAATTGGAAGTAGCTTGAGAAGTAGGTGAAGTTGGTGGAGAATGTTATTTTTGATGTATTTATGCCACAATTGCTTGAATGGATTGATTTTCAATGTTGGGAAGGAATATTCAATGAGGATCCCTCCTTTTCATGCAATGATTATGACCCTTGTTCTTTTAAACCTACACATGATTAGTAAGAAGTTTGGGATTTTGTTGAAAATTGAAGAATCCTATAAACTGGAAGTAATGAATACTAGTCCTTAGAAAGCATAAAATATTATGAAACAACCCAAATAAATTCATAATTTGATACCATCCCTGGAAAAAAACATAAAAAATGTCAAGCCTTTCAATCCTAATTGAGATTCAGTGCTAGTTATAGGTCTCATATCTCAAGGATAGATATACATGCTAATCAATCCTTCATGGTCTAGGGGCTACATTTACTTGTCAAACTAGGGGCCAATTAACTTGAAATGGGACAACACAATATGTGCATTATGAACTTATCCTGGGATGTTATCCTATGTTAACTGCAAATATTGTAATAAAATAAAGTGTAGGAAAACAACTACTGAAAACTATTTAATTGACAATGAAATGTCAAAGAAAGAACAAGCATAGTGAAAGCAAAACATGATAATAAATAAATCCTATTCTAAGAAAGAAAAAAAAGTAAGACCATCTATGAATTGTCACTTATACTATCTAATCAATTCAAAATTATAACTACTACAGGAAATCAATAAATGTCTAAACACTATATTAATGTTATGTAAATTCAAAAATAAACTAAACTATAAAGATCTAATTAAACTATATTCATAAAATGAAACTAACAAAACTAAGAGTATCCTTACTTCAAGTGGGCCCCCTTGTGTATGTACTCATTAAAATATCACAAAGCCACACAACTAGATCAAAAAATACATTTTATTGATTTTATCACAGAAATACATGTCTTCTTACAAAGTAATATTCAGAAAATGAGATGTATAGTAGTCACAACATTGTTAACCTTTTCAACATTGTTCTAGAGGGAATGGAGCGCGGTCAGGTCTAGAATTCAAATTTGAGTGGGAGTTCTGGTTCGGCGTCGGGACAGCTTGGTGCAAATGATTCAGAGAGTCCTGCAGAAGGAGGGAGCTAGGGTAGTAAGGATCCCAATGCTCCCTTGGACTCGGGGCACCCAGGGGGAGGACCAAGACCACGTGAAGAGCGGATAGCAGGAGATAGCAAGAAAGGTCAGGTTCAAATTTCAAAATTAGAAGATGACAACTCAGAAGGAGTTCTAGGACAATAAGCGGCTAGCAGTTCAGAGAACACGGTGGAAGGTAAAATATCTTCTGGAAAGGATCTTCTGACGAACCCAGAGGATCTTAAGGGGGGACCCAGTTTGAATGGACATATTCACAAGTGGTCCTCTCTGTTTGGGGTCAAACCCAAAGGTAAGTCCTCACTGCCCCCGGTTAAAAATACCTCGAATGTGTCTTAGGGAAAGTTTGCTATCTATGTTCCAGACCAAATCATAGACCATAACATTGCTAGAATGGAAAATACTTTGATTGGTAATTTTTTGGGGACTAGACCGATTATAGAGATCGTTCGTGGATTTGTTAAAAGAAAGTGGAACTTGAAAGGCTAGGTAGATGTGGTTGCAATGAACAAAGGCTTTATATCCTTCTCTTTTTCTTGTGATGAGGATAGAAGAAACATTCTCTGTAGTGGTTCATGGGCAATAGGAAAATATAGCATGTACATCTAGAAGTGGTACCCTAATGCGAGAAAATAAAAAAAAATCTGGTTCAAGTTCCGGTCTGGATTAAACTCCCTAGACTCCCAATGGAATACTAGGAGGAAGATGTGCTTGTAGGAATAGCTAATACCTTCGGAAAGCTTATCGCTATTGACCAGGTCATGGAATCCAGAAGAAGGCTTATTTATGCTAGGATTTGTGTTGGAGTTGGACCTGATACGAACATGCCAGAGGAAATAGAGATAGAATCTAAATTGGGGAAGTGGAGGCAGAATATTGTTTATGAATCAATCCCTTTTGCCTGCTTTCATTGTAAAAAAGTAGGACATTGGGCTAAAAAATGCCCAAATAATGAGGGTAAATCTTATCCCCAAGCTAAGGTTTGGAAAAAAGTTGATAGTTCTTTAAAAGCCTCAGAGTCCAATTATCCAGATCAGGAAAAATAGTCTCAGGTTGGAAGGATAGAGGTAGAACTCATCAGTGAAATGGGAAATGAACTGAAGAAAGGAGACAGCGAAAAAATAGATCATCAGGAGATGGAGTAGAGTGGTAAGGATCTAGAGAATGGAGAAAAAGACAATAAACAGAATGAGGAATCAGAAGAGGATAAGACAGAGTTAGTCTCAGACAAGTATGAGAGTAAAGGAGATAAAAAATCCAAAGATAACAAAGAGGAAGGAGATAACTTTAACCTTGTATCTAACTCTCATGAATTAGATAAAGAAACAGATTGGTTCCAGGAGGCCCAACCTGATAACATTCTAGATCAAGGGCTGTCAGAAATCTCATTAGCTTCTCCAATAAAGGTAAAGCTGACCTTTCCGGAGGAAAAAGCACCAAAATGGGGAGATGAGGAAGACATCAAAAAGGCACTGGGGAAGAGTGAAACAAAGCAGGAGGAAGAAGAAGAAACAAAGGACAAAAGAAAGAACAAGCAAAAAAACAAGAATAACAATAACATTAACAATAGTACGCTGACTAGAAATACCAGAAGCAGGCTTGGGGATGTGGGGGTGCAACACACTTCTCCAGGAAGACATTCAAATGCAAAGAAGACATCAATGGAAACAAGAAGGAATATTGCAGATGGAACTCAAAGAACCATCTTTGAGGTAGGTATTTCTCAAAAACCATGAAGATCATCTCTTGGAATATTCGAGGATTGAACAGTCCTCACAAACATGATTTAGTTAAAAGTACGATTAGAGATAAAAACCCTGATATTTTTTTGATTCAAGAAACTAAGATGGAAAAAGATAAAGTGGAAAGTTTGAAGATGTTCAAAAATGGAGGAGTTAGTGGAGGGAGTTCAAAAGGTGCCTCGGGAGGAATTGTTACTTTCTGGAACAAAAACAATGTAGAAGGAGAGGTGTTGATTCAGGACAATAATTTGGCTTGTCTCATATTTAAGCACCTTAAAAATTGCACTACTTGGGTCTTAACTAATTTGTATGCTCCTAACACTAAGACTGGCAGAAGTGAGTTGTGGAGAAATCTTACTGTGTTAAGAAGTAGGTTTGTTGAGGACAGTTGGATTATTATGGGAGATTTCAACATCCCTTTGAAGGAAAATGAGAAAAAGGGAGGGAGTGAAGCTAATCTGGACAATAGATTGGACTTGATGGACTTTATTAACAATAATCCTAACCATGGCCTAGAGTTGCAAGGAGTTAAATTTACTTGGACTAATAGAAGAAGCGGTGAGGATTTGATTCAGGTTAGACTTGATAGAGCTCTTCTATCCTTAGATTGGTTTAACCTTCATGCTTGCTCTTTATCTTCTCACATAAGGGCAGGATCGGATCATTACCCAATTACCTTTACATCTAAGGCAAAGAATAGAAGGAGGTGTTTCCCTTACAGATTTGAAAGAATGTGGACTAAACACCCGGATATGGAGAGTAAGATTAAGGATTGGTGGCAGATCAATATTGAAGGAAATGCCATGTACAGAGTGGTTAAAAAGCTGAAGATTGTAAAAGAAAATGTTAAGAAGTGGAATAAGGAATGCTTTGGGAATATCTTTGCCTCAAAAGCCACAATTCTCTTAGAGATAAAGGATATTCAGGATGAGATACAGAATAATGGTTATACTAATACTTCAAGAGATGTTGAAGATTATATTCTTATGAGATATCATGACATAATAGCTAAAGAAGAAACCTACTAGAAACAAAGATCAAGAAATGTTTGGTTGAAGGAAGGGGATAGGAATACTAAATACTTCCACATGTCCACCCTAAGACATAAGGCCATTAATAGAATATCTCAAATTAAAGTGAATGGCAGAAGTGTTGAAGAAGATGAACCCATGAGCAGGGCTACTGTGGATTTTTTTTCCAATTTACTTGCTAAGGATCAGAATTTGGATATGCAAGCCCAAAGGAATCTTTTGGATATCATACCTACTATTTTAGGGGATGATCAGAATTCTCACCTGACTGCCATTCCTTCCCATGATGAAATTCTGATAGCTGTCAATTCCTTTGAGGGTGGCAAGGCCCCAGGCCCATATGGTTTTCCCATGTTCTTCTTTCAAATGTACTGGCATATTATTGGAGATGATGTGTCCAGAGCTGTGAAAGAGTTTTTTGGTGCTAGAATTTTTTTGAAAGAAGTTAATGGTACTTTTATAGCTCATATCCCCAAAAAGATGGGGGCTGATTCCATGGATCTCTTTAAACTTATAAGTCTATGCAACTCTCTTTATAAGATAATTTCCAAGGTTCTTACTTCTAGAATCCTAAAGTTGCTTCCCTCTATCATATCACCTCAGCAAAGTGGTTTTGTCCCGGGTAGACAAATCTTGGACTCGATCATCTTTGTCCATGAAAATATCCACTCTTTGTCTAACTCTAAAAAAGAAGGTTTTTTTCTGAAGCTTGACCTATCTAAAGCCTATGACAGAGTCGATTGGGACTTTATGATGGATGTTCTCTCTGCTTTTGGCTTCAACTCTAGAAGTATTAGTCTTATCAGGCAATTAGTTTCTTTGGCTTCTTTCTCTGTTTTAATGAATGGATCTCCTTCTCCTTTCTTTAGAGCTTCTAGAGGACTCAGGCAGGGAGATCCCCTATCCCCGGTTATCTTTATTATAATGGTGGAGTGTCTGGGGAGATGTATTAGGAAGTTGGTTGAGAAAAGGGAGTTTTGTGGATTGAATCCATCTTCTGCGGATCAAATATGTTCCCATCAGCAGTTTGTTGATGATTCTATAATAATGGGGAAAGCTACGGTGCAGGACTCTAGAAGTTTAAAGAAGGCTCTGGATAGCTATGGTTAATCTACTGGACAACTTATTAATTGGTCTAAAAGTTTTGTTTATTTTATCAACACCCCAGAGAGAAGGAGGATTAAAATAAGTAATATCCTGGGTTGTCAAGTCGGAAGTCTTCCTGCTTCATATTTGGGGCTCCCCTTATGCCATGATCCACCTAATAATTTTTGGGGAGCTTTGGTGGATAAATTCCACAAGAAGCTTTTTGGCTGGAAGGGTGCTCTTCTAAGCCAAGTTGGTAAGGTTCAGCTGCTAAAATCTACTCTACAAAGTATCCCTCTCTATGCCATTAGTCTCTTTAGAATTCTTGCCAAGTATACAGAGGCTATTGAAAATATTCAGAGAACTTTTTTATGGACAGGGGTTGAGGAGAAGACGAGAATGAATTTGATTGCCTGAGAGAAGGTATGCAAGCCTATAAGAAAGGGAGGATTGGGCCTTAGAAGAATAAGAGACATAAATGAGTTCCTTATGGCCAACAGATTTGGAGAGGGTATAAAAATCAAGGAGAGTGGAAACTGATATGGGATAACAAGTATAAAAGTCAATGTCCGACTCTTCAAAGCTTCGTTAAAGCGGAAAATATTCCAATTGGATTCAATATTTGGAAAAGTGTTTCTAGAACAAGAGACTTAATTGTCAGAGGCGCAAAATGGAAAATGGGGAAAGGGAATCTTATCCAATTCTGGGATGATTCTTGGTTGTTGGAGTCCCCTTTGAATGAAAACCCTAAGTGGAGTAGATTTCAGAACTAGTGCAAGGAAAGATTTGGATCTAAGGTGGATGATTACTAGGAAGATGGACAATGGAAGGATTTATCTCAAGTGGATAAGTCCTTGGGTAGTTTGAACAAAGTTATGAACTCTATGGTAAGGGTTGAAGAGGAAGACCAATTAATTTGGAAACTCACAACAAGTGGTACTTTCACTGTGGCTTCTTTGTATCATCAACAATTCTCTAATATGGAAAGCCCACCTGGGCTAAGGCATGGGTGAAAGGCCTCACCCCTAAGATTAACATTTTTTTCTGGACTGCCCTACAAGATAAAATTCTTACAATTGAGAATATCAGAAAAAGAGGTATTAGCATGCCTAGTGTTTGTATTCTATGTAAGTAGAATGATGAGACCATTAATCATATGCTCTTTCATTGCTGATGTCTAGGGAAGCTGTCTGGACCACTTCAAAATCAGTTGGGGTTTCCCTTAGTCGATTCAGGAGGTTTTCAACTCTTGGCATCATCCTTCAAGGAATAAGTCCACAACTTTATTGTGGAAACTTTCCTTACCTCATATGTGTTGGGGTATATGGAAAGAGAGAAATGACAAAGTTTTCAGAGAAAAGGTTTCTAAGGCTGAAATTGTGTTTGAAAAAATAATAAAGAAATATAGTGGAAAATATGAATATCATAGGAGGCATTGATAATCCTCAAGACAAGGATGATCAATTTATCTACAAAAAGTGGAGATTAAAGGGTCGAGATCACTTTTAGATCAATTCTAGAGAGGGTGTGATATGGTTCAGTCTGCCCAAAGGGTGGATGAAAATTAATTTTGACGGTGCTTCAAAGGGTAATCCGGGTGTTACAGGATGTGGAGTGGTCCTTAGGGACGAATGGGGAACATGCAAAACCACAAAGAGTATTCCCATAGGAAACCAAACAAATCATGTTGCTGAAGCAATGGGGGCTTACCATGGGATGATCCTTGCTAAGGAAGCTAACTGCACTAAAGTCTGGTGTGAAGGAGACTCATTGAACATAATCAATTGTTTAAATATGAAATTCCCACCTTCTTGGTCAATTAGTAATGCTATTAAAGAAACTAAGAAAATCAGTGAAGAATTTGAAATGTGTGTTTTTACACATGTGTATAGGGAGGCCAATTCCTGCACTGATTGGGTTGCCAACTTGGCTTGCCAATCAGAAGACATCATTACTACTTATGGTGAAAGTGAGATTGCAAGTGAAATGAAATCCCTGCTTAATCTAGACCGCAGCCAGACTAGGCAATGTGGTACTTTTAATCATTGTTTCTAATGCCTCTTCTGCCTTTTTCAATGCAAGTTTATTTCAACGGTAATGACCATTTATATAGGTGTCTTATCATAATTGTCTGGAACGAATTCCAGGCATTTTTACAGGGCATCCATAGAAACCAGAGGAGAGGTTTTGAAGCCGAGAGAAGGAATTTTAAGGAAAGTGCTGAAAAAATGGGAGGTAACAAGAAAAGATTCAAACCCACCTCTTGCTCTGACTGGAGAAAGAACAATGAAGTCTGGGATATCCTTCAATAGGGGGGGTTGAATGTGTTCATGGAGAGGCTAAGTGGGAAAGATCCCACTATTACCAACTATTTCATCAAGAACTGGAAAAATGGAAAAATCCTGGTCGGGTCCCAGATGATGAATGTTGATGAGGAGGTCATTGTTGAGGCCATGGGGATGATTATTGAGGGAATGAAATTTTACAGGGACCACAACATATTAGATAAAGCAGCGGACAAGTTCCCAGTCACAGACGATGAGAGGAGAAAGATGGTGAAAATCGATAACTCCTACCATGCTCCAAAGAGGATTTGCAGGCCATGGAGGTTTGTTTTATTTGCTTCTATCACCTACATTACTTTGGATGGTAGGTTTACTAGAGCCTATGGTCATCACTTTGTCTTGCTCAACCATTTCCGCCATGGGAAAAGGTGAGCTTGCCTTATTACATAGCCTATTCTATGGACCACACTATCAAGGAGGTTCAGAAGGATCCCAAAGGTAACCATGCCCTCCACCAGGGGCTTATGGTCCTGGATTATAAAATGCTTAAGGGGAAATGCATTGAAAATCCTATTAAAGGCAAAAATGCAAGAGATGAGACTACAGAGAGTGAAGCCAGCGGATTCAAATTTGATTCAGAGACTGAGGGAGAATTGGAAGAGACTAGCAAAAAAGGGAGGAATAAGGCTAAGAGGAAAAGGATTGTGGTGGATTCAGACTTGTCGGAGTATGAAACTGAATCCTTTGAGAAAAAAATTATTAAAAAAAAGAAAGGGAAAGCATCAGGAAAGAAGACTCAGAGGAAGAACACTAAAAAAGGTAACAATAAATAAATCAGCCATATTCTAGTTGATTCTGAGGAGGATGTTGAGGCGAACAAGAAGGATGAGAGTCAGGATAAAGAGCGGGAGGATAACCCGGTGATGGGCAACATTGAGGGTTTGAATACCACAAGTCTACAGAAAGAGGATAAAGGGGATAAATGTGGTATCGGTGATAATGATACTATAAAATCTTTATGTGATACCATCGGAACCATGGTGAAGGATATTAACAGTTTGAAGACAGATACAAAGGCTATCACAAGAGTTATGATTGGTGATAAGCCCTTGGTGGAACATGTTAAGGATCTGGTTGTTGTTCTGCACAATGCGAAAGCTATTGAATGTATGGTGGGTAAAATCATAGCAAAGAAAAAAAAGGTCAATGAGATGGAAGATAACAAAAAGATAGAAAATAAAATGAACAACTTGGGTAGCAGAATCAGCAGACTGGAACTCAATGTTAAGAATATTGCAGATCAAAATTTTCAAATCCTCAAAGCTTCGGTGGATAACATGAACATCCTGATAAATAGATTTGAGAACAATGCAGAGAAGGATGGTGATAAAGAGCAGTCGGACAAGAAGGGTCGTGAAAAGAGGACCAGAGCTAATACAAAGATCAAGGGCGACATCAAAGGTCATGAGCTGGAGGAATTAAAGACCTCGGTGAACAACATGAAACAAATAGTTGTTCATGCTGAGGAAATCATTAAAAGTATTTAGGTCTCTATCTCTATTTTAGAAGGGGTCCTTGGTTCTATCTTTTTGTTGTCATTGTGCTTTCTTTTCATTGTCTGTTTCTGGTTTTTTATGTTATGTTATGTAAGTTGATCCCTTTTTTGGGTGGGATCTTTCTATTTTTTGAAGTGATCGGAAACGTTTCTTTCTTGTTATTCTAATCTCCTGGCTTGTACAAGGTTCGAGTACCTTTCAAATACCTGCTTTTACTTAATCAAAACATTGTTAACCTTTTCATATTACAAGTGGACTCATTTGTACTCTCAAATCCATGATGAAATCTATAACTAACTAATCACTTGATCCCCGGGTATAGGGAGAGATTTATTGAGCATATAAAGAAAGCATAAATTGAGTAAGAGTCCTATTAGGATCGAAAATCATAACCATTTCAATAAATAATTATCCACTCAAAACATTACAACAAACTACTAAATAATACACCTACAAGTAGTTAGGATTGTTATGGAAGAAGTCCACGTATGAGTATTATTATTCAATAGTTGGAACACTTGGAACCAATTTTAATTGATTCAAAGCCAAATCCACCTTCGAATATAGGAGCTAGCATAATTATCAGCTAGGAACAATTGTTTCTGGTTCACATACAATGATTCAGATCAAGTTATCAAACACAACATTACAAAAGCATAAAAAATATTTATCCACATCAATCACACACGCAATTGTAAGCATATATGTATCATATGCAGATCCATTATATAAAAAAATTAAGAGTTCTCATATGAGGACTTAATAGCATAATAATTCAAACTTATAACTAAAGTTTGTGGTACTTGTACCCTCAAAGATTAACTAGAGTTTGTTATGCAGCTATGAAAAGTGGACAAAATATGTGTTGGGAATTGACACTCATCTATTGATTTTGGGTGACTTCTGGTGTTGACTGTTTGTTACAGGGTTGTCATTGATGGAAAATCTTCTTGGTGGTTCGATCCGATAGTCGTGATTCATCTTATCCGAAATTTGGTGGTAACCGGTAGGCAGTTAACCGGTAAAACAAGGTATTTCAGTAATGTTTTGATCCAAAATGATCTCTGGTGATTGCAGCATTTTTGGTGATTATCTTTGTGATCTTGGTGATTGGGAAGACCTTTAGGAAGCGTGTGATTATAATATTTTGGTTTGGTGCTATGTTTTATTCCAAATTGAAGCTGACTTGATCTACATGTTACACTTATTGAAGCCGACTTGAAGGAGATTGCTTTTGTGGCAAGACCAAATATATAAGATCAATTTGGCAATTGATTTCGGGTATGCTAGAGATGTGGTGAACCATTTTGGTGCGATTGAGCATAGTTTCATGTGCACATTTTTCTTTCAGACCAACTGGTAGCTGACTGAGATAGAATCAAAATATTCAGTAGAGTAGAGATAGTCAGAGATTTAGAGTCTAACCAAAACTCAATTTTGCATAGTCAGGTGCTAATTAAGAGTTCATTTCATTGTATTTACTCATTGTAAACGAATTGTAATTCAGTGAGACTTCCATGAAGGTTTTAGCCTTCTGAGCAACTTTATTTGAGTAGTGAGCTCTAGTTAGTGAGCCTGAATGCAAGTGCATTCCCCATCTATGCAATATTTATATACTCCTAGCCATAGTATATGAATATTGTGGGTTCTAGCCCCACCGTGGTTTTTCCCTTTCTGGGTTTCCATGCAAAAATTTTGGTGTTGTGGACTTGTGTATTCCTTATTGCATGTTTATGTTATTTTCTGCTATACATTGCTAACCGGTGGATAAAGAATAATTTTGTGGTTTTAACTTCTGGTAGATCACTAATTCACCCCCCCTCTTAGTGATCTCTGATTCTAACAATTGGTATCAGAGCTTAGTTCCTCTGAGGAAGCTTAACTGCTTGAGGAAGATATGGGAGATTGATTCAATGGATTTCAATTTTCAGAGACAACTCAATGTGCAACTTGAGGATCTTGATGCAACTACAAGTGAGGTTTGTACCTTGAAGAAGAATCTGAATATTTTTCATGAATTCATTAGTGAGTTGAAAGATCAAGCAAGTATTTGTAGAGAAAAGAGGAAGGGATTAATGGAAAAATTGAAGGAGAAAGAAGATCAGATCATGGAATACCAGGACAAAGCTGATGAGGTTAAAAAGCTTGAGAGAGAGAATGCTTCTCTGAATAATGAGATGCAATCTATTGTGATGAGACTGACTAAGGAGATTGAGGACTGGAAGAAGAATGAAGAGAATCTGGCACAATCATTGAAGGAAAGAGTTGATGAATGCTTCAAGCTTACCTATGAGAATGATCAGTTGAAGCTTGGATTGACACAATCAAGGAACAATGGTCAATAAATTGAAAGACAGGTTGCTACCTTGAGGGTTGAACTTGCTACTACCAATTAATATAAAGACAAATTCAAAGCTAGTTCAACAAGGCTTGATGAGATGCTATAAAGTCAGAGACATGAAAAGGATATGTGAGGCCTAGGATTTGAGAAAGGTGAATCCTCTGAATCTAGACAAGGCAATGCAAAACCTGATTAGAAGAAGAGCAAGAATCCTCTGGTAAGATAGCCTAATGCTCATAAATTCAATGGTACATGTTTTACTTGCAACAAGTTTGGTCATATGGTGAGTCGGTGCAGAAGTAGGATGAATAATGGAATAATGAACAACAACAACATGATGAACAACATGAATAATGTTCCTACTTTTACTGGTCAGTGTTTCATATGCAATAATTTTGGACACGAGTCAAATGTGTGTAGAGAAGTAATAAATAATTTTCATAAAAAAAGATGCTATGCTTGTGGAATGTTTGGACATATTTCTAAACAGTGCATGACAAGATAAAACTAGATGAACTTCAGACCTATGAAGAATAATATTGTTTGCAAAGCATGCAACAAAACCGGTCGTATTGCAAAATTTGTAGAAGCAAAAACAATGCTCTGGTTGACAAGAACAAATCAGATGAAAAGGGAAAGGCAAAGGTTGATGAGATCAGATATCAAAATAAGAAGATGTGGGTAAAGAAGGATGAATCTAAGACAGATAATGGATATGTACCTGAATCCGGTGCAGAATCTTCATTCGGTAACTAGGGATTTTGACCTTAGGGGGAGGCAAACCAATGCAAATCTTGCAGTGTCTCTTGATGATATTTGTAGTCAATGGATTATAGATGGTAGAAACTGAGCTTCAGTTGATATTTGGAACTTAGATGGTTGATTTCAGCTTTTGGTATTGAAACAGGGCATCTGATTGAATATTTGAGGTGCATTTATTTCAAAGTGAAATTAGGGTTTGCAAAGTTAAAAGGACAAATATGAGAATCATTATTCACTTGTGAATAGTGTTTTCGAGCAAAAGAACAAGGTGATCAAAGTTTCGAGGCCATCAAAGAACTAAAAGCAATCTGGCGAAGCGATCTAGGGCATCCGTCAATTGGTTAAGGTATTTCTCAAAGGGCATTTTTCAGAGTCTAATTTTTTGAGATTTTAAAATGGCATTTGCATCTTCCATTGCTACTCCACTAGTGGTTGAAATTAAGGACAAAACTCATCCTGTATTTAAGAAACACCCCTACAAGTCCATGGAAGACGAACCGGTTGGAGTATTTTCTTTCATTCTGCACGAGGTCTTGCATGTCGATGATGTTCGAGCCTTCATTCACTACGAAATTGAAGAAACTCGCTTTGAGGATATCCTAGATTTATACACTAACAGGACCATGGATGAGATTGGCAATCCCAAGATAGAATTTGCGGAGTTGCAAAGAAAGGGTTTCACCTAATTTGTGAACTTTTCAGCTTTTGATGAGAAGGAATGGGTAAGATATGTGTTGAGCAGGATCCACACTGAATTCATGTGGCTAGACCAATTGTACAAGATTGTTGTTGATACGATTAGGGCAGTCACCTATTTGAATCAAACTAGTGAGAAGACAAGGTTGCGGAAGGTCACAAACCCTACTGTGAATAAACTAACTTGTGTAGAGTTTGACGGGAGATCGATGAAGATCAACATAATAAAAGAGGTTGATGTTAAATTTTTCACAATTGTTATTGGTTACAAGGTGTATTAGTCTAACAGATTGAATTCAGAATCTGACACTGCTATCCATGCAACTTATAAAATGGTCAAGGAAGATGGTCATTATGACCTATGTAGTGTGTTACTAGAGGAATTGTTCATAAATCTGAATAAAATTAAACAGGATAAGAAGCATGTCTTTAAATTTGGATCTTTGATTATTTGTCTAGCCCTTTATTTCATGAACCAAATCCTCGGAACCGGTAGAGTACAACAGGCTTATAATAGATCAGTTGTACAGAACATAAAGAAAGGAATTAACACACTTCGGAACTAAGACAATCAAAATGCTACATTATGTGCTCTCTTTACAACTTTTTAGGATAAAATGAAACAAAGAGTGAGAATCCTCAAAGAAATTATTAAGAAATATGAGGGGACAACCTGCTTTATGGTAAACAAAGATGAATGTTTGATGGAAGCAGTTCAACCCCAGATAGTATAGATAATGCCAATGGGGTATGCGACTGATGAGGCTACCTTGGATGCTTATGCACAACACTTGTTGAATGCTCCGCAAGACAGCAAGGAGGAGAGGTTTGGAACATGCAAAGAGAAATCAATGAAGCTTCACTCCAAGTTCTTCGAACTGGTGTGGAAGAGGAAAGTAGCAAAGATTGCAGAAGATATTCTTGTTGATGAAGGTCATCCCCGGGAGAGAGTCAGAGTTGCTAGGGCAACAAGGGATACAGTTGAAAAAGAAAAGAAACAAAAGACTGCACTTGGTCCCATTAAAGTAAAGGTGACAAGACCTTCTCTTGCTTCGGTGAAGACACCTCCTGTTGAAGTTGAACCCTCCAGTGTATTTGCAAAGGGAAAAGGTGTTTTGAGGAAAAAGAAGAAGAGTCAAAGAGAGTATGTAGCAGTCTCTTTGGTGCAATCAGAGACTAAATCTGATTTAGACATTCACGAGGTACCGAAGAAAGGTGAATTTGCTAGAGTGATCTGAAAACCCCAATCCAGTGGTGAGAAGGAAGAGCCAAAGGAGAATAAGGTAAGATCTGATCTTATACCGATAGGAAAGACCAAGAAAGGAAAGAAGACAAAATCAGATCTAGATGAGGCTATAGAATCCAATAAGATAAATATTCTAAAACAAAGTATCATATTGTTCCTCCATTATCTACTTAGGAATTAATTGATGAAATTATTAAAGATGGAAATTTGAAGAACATCCCTATATATTATGTAAATATGGATGATAACGATCAAAGGCAGATTGAGGAAGTTGTAATTTTGTACATGGATTTATTTAGTAAAGCATTGATTGAATTAGAAAAATATCTTCCCAACTATTTGTACAGCCTAATTGATGCTAGCAGAAAATTTGCTAGCCAAATGGATAGAGAAATAAAGGAGAGTGAACTGGTTAATCAATGCACCATTATCACTATAGAAGAAATTGATAGATTAATTTTGTTGGTGAATAAAAAAGAATTAAGAAGCAAACACAGGGTCAACAATCTGATGGTTGGCCGAGTTAAAGAAATAGAGGAGAAACAAGTGAAATTTGGAAGAAGTTTCTTACTGAGAACCAGCTTGTAGAAACTCTCTCAAAATGATGCCACTCAGTCAGAAAATCCTCTGATAGATGATGCAAATTAAGAAGAGGATACTTAGGACATTGGAGAACAACAAATTTTGGATTCTATTAAGGTTGAACCTGCAAAAGAAAATGATAAATCATCAGAGGAAGATGATGGTACACCAAGTGGTGACACCGGTGCATAGGAGGCACCTAAAGAAGTCAATTCTAGACCTATTGAGGCTGAGAAGAAAGAAGAGGTGAAACAAGATGAACCAGATAGAGGAAAGGGTAAAGCAATAGAGACTCTAGTACTTGTGGCAATTGACACTGCAAAAACCCAAATCCTGGGGAGTTTTCTATGGTTCAATATCAGTTTTGATAAACCCGTCAATCAAATGTCTCTGACAAAGAGAATGATAGATGTTGCTCTTCAGGAACAAGCCAGTCAGGAGTTAGCATAGTCAGAATATGAAGAAAAGAGACATTGAAAAAATGGCTAAAGTTTTGGAATAGGTGGTATCGAAACTGCAACTTGATGCAAGCACCAGTTCATCTGGTAAGCTTCAGAACTTAATTGATCATATATCGACCTAATTTGATTCTTTAAAAAAAGCATCAACTCGACAAGCTACAGAGAAATTTAAAGATGCTAAAGTTCAAATTTTTTTGCAAATGATTAGTAATGATAAGGCCCAACTAGATAAATAGCTAAAACTAATTGATGAGGCCTTAGTGGAAGACAAATAAAATTTACAAGTCTTGTCTAATTTTGACCAATTTTACTACTGAGATAGACAAGTAGATAGAGAATTGTAGAGGGCAGTTGGCTCAGATTTCTCAGGCCTATGATTCCACATCTAACTTAACCAACAGTATTGAAAGACAAATTTTGAATATCACAGAGCAGATTAAGAATTTTGAGAAGGAGAAGGAGAGGATGATCAGGCGAACAGGTGAACTTAGGAACTTAATTGGTCACCGATTGGACACCTTAGTGTATCAAAAGATGGATTACATTCAGAACATGTCTTAGGAGACTCCTACTAAGATTGCAACTATAGAATTTCATGCTTATGTTTTGAATGGTTTTGTTTCAATTTTGGAGAAGTTGCGAGTAGGTTGGAACACATATCTTGGGTTCCTTAAGATGGCATAAGCAAATATACTGAAACATGTATAGATTTAATCCTTTGATGAATGTGTATATATGTACAAGCAATTTTGATGCAAATTCTATCTTTGGCATTGATGTCAAAGGGAGAGAGATGAGGTGTTGCCATCAATGCCAAAGGGGGGGATTGTTGGCAATTGACACTCGTCCGGTGATTTCCGGTGACAATCGATGGTTGATTGTTTGTTCAGGGTTGTCATTGATGACAACTCTTCTTGGTGGTTCAATCTGATAGTCGTGATTCATCTTATCCAGAAGTTGGTGGTAACCGGTAGGCAGTTAACTGGTAAAACATGGTATTTCAGTAACGTTTCGATCCAGAATGATCTTCGGTGATTGCAGTGTTTTTGGTGATTACTTTTGTGATCTTGATGATTGGGAAGATGTTTAGGAATTGTGTGATTATAATATTTTGGTCCGGTGCAATGTTTTGTTCGAGATTGAAGCCAACTTGATCTACACGTTACACTTATTGAAACCAACTTGAAGGAGATTGCTTTTGTGGTAAGACCGGATATATAAGATAGATTTGGCGATTGATTTTCAGTATGTTAGAGATGTGGTGATCCATTTTGGTGCGATTGAGTGCAGTTTCACGTGCGCATTTTTCTTTCAGACCAATCGATAGCTAACTCAGACAAAATCAGAGTATTCAACAGAGCAAAGACAATCAGAGATTCAGAGCCTAACCAGAACTCATTTTTGCATAGTCAGATGTTGATTAAGAGTTCATTTCATTTTATTTACTCATTGTAAACAAATTGTAAGTCTGTGAGACTTCCTTGAAGGTTGTAGCCTTCCATACAACTTTATTTGAGCAGTGAGATCTAGGCAGTGAGCCTGAATGCATGTGCATTCCCCATATATGTAATATTTATGTACTCTTGGTCATAGTATATTAATATTGTGGGTTCCAGTGCCACCTTGTTTTTTCCCTTTCCGGGTTTCCACACAAAATTTTTGATGTTGTGGACTTGTGTATTCCTTATTGCATGTTTATGTTCTTTTCTACTATACAATGCTAACTGGTGGATAAAGAATAAGTTTGTGGTTTTAACTTCTGGTAGATCACTGATTCACCCCCCCCCCCCTCTTAGTGATCTCTGATTCTAACAACATGAGCCTATCAAGGATATTATCTCAATAAAGTTTTATATTATCCATGTTCAAATATAAATAAATAAATAAATCAATAAAAAAATTTATGCCTATAGCATAAGGGGAAATGGGTGGTGTGTGAAAGAGTGATAAGGATTGCTAGGACTTTGTAAATTTAGAAATTTACGCATAGTGTTTAAGTAAAGAAGGAAATAGGGTGATGGAATTCGGGAATATTTTATGGGAAGGCAAATGAATCTTCAAATCTAATATTAATTAGATTTCTATATTATTCTACAATGGAGGAATCATAAACTTAACATAAGTATGAAAAAAGTTAGTATAGGAGTGTGACAAAGAGCAAGAAAACTAAAAGATTCAAGAGAGTGCAATAAGAGGACCAAATGAGGATGAAAGGATGTCTTTATAAGGTGTCATTTTATAAAGTTGGTCATTAAAAAGCCCTATGATTACGTCTTTTGGAGGGTGAAAGGATTCAATTTTGCCAAGGGAAACTAGTGTGGGGTATTCGTCTTCAAGATCACTAGAATAAGGTTTTTGGTTTATTGTAGGACACAACATCATAAATAGAAAGAATGATGAGTATTAATTAGAGATGATCTTTCTTGACTTGGATGGAACATAATTAAGGTTTTTAAGTCTTTTAAATAAGAAAAATAAATCTTGATTTTGTTTAAAGAAGGTGGGATATAAAATAAGACGAAACATAGAGTGAAAAGTGTAAAATATGCAATTTTAGAATCACTAGTGAATTCATCTCATAGATTGAGAAAGAATCAAAGGTGCATTGAATATAGATTCTCTAATAATATATGTTGTATTGAGAAGAGGTTCTATAAGGGTGCATGGTGTCAAATTAGATATAGGTTCAACACAAGTGAAAGTTATAATGTATTATAAGTATGATATTAATAATTTAGTTGAGTGGTGTTGTTGTCATTGAGTGTTTTTTCCAAAATGGTCTCTTAGGGTAAGTGTGGTGTTTATACATGTGTATGGTCTAACATTATCTTCATTTTGTATTTTTTGTATAGTTAGATTTATTTATATTAAAGAATACTCTTCTTAAGGTAATTATCAATATTATTATCTCCTTTCATGTCTAATTTTTTTATGTGTGGATAATGTGATGTGTAACACAAAATTGAGGATTTGTGGACCTTTTATAATACTGGGAGCTATAGAAAAAGGCTACTAAGATGATAAAGAATTTGGATTACTCCATCATTATCCAAGCTAGTATAGGATCTTACTAGGATTAATTCTTATGCATAGGAAGGTCACTCACTTATCATATCACACATATTGCATGATGCTCATATCTAGAAAATACGACTATGTTCTGGGAAGTGTAGTGTGATGTTGTGATGCATAATAAACCATGGGAAGAGATAAATGTGGTTTTAAGTCATATTGCACCTATTACACTAGAGATGTGTATTATCAAATTTTAATTCATTGTTAGAGAGGTGTACACAGAGTGATATGCAAATGACACAACCTAAAGTATAAGGAAGAAACTTTGAACTTAGATGTGTATCTTGTACACATGATGTTAGGCATTATATTATTTGATTATTAACTCTATATTAATGACTATTTTAGTTGTGTGACATCATGGTGGATAAAGGTTTATTAGTGAGTGTGTTAATAAAGCAGGCATGGGTAGTTTATAAGTGGATCGACCTTGTCCATCAACTCACATTTTTAAATAAAAAAAATATACTTGAGAGACATCTTTGGGTGTTCTATAAGAAATGGAAGTTAACATTGAAGGGGTTACATTTTTTATTGATGCCAAAGTTCTAAAGATGGTTGAATCAAACAATTATACAACATTATTGGTAAGGTTGTTTTATTTTTTAGCTAGTACAAATGCCTAATTCAAGCATCAAATTATGAGTTTTTAAAAGCATAATAAAAGAGTAACCATAAAATTTGTTCTTATGCAAGGACATCCATATATTGAATCTATCCATATTTAAGTAAAAAAATTGGAAAATTTTCAATGTTATTAAAGATTAGGAATATATACAACTAGATCTTGATTTTTTGGGTTAGCCTAAGATGTGTAGAAAAAGCTAATGTTGATGCATAGTTTGAAAGGTGTCTCTAAGATGATCGTGAGATAACTAGAAAGAGTTGAATAAGTGTGTCATGTCCAAAAGATCACACACACATAAAAGTTTCTCATATCGCATGATCAAGACAATGCATTGGTGCATTAAATTTTAAATAAGTGTTCAAGGCGAATGGACCTATTAGTATTAAGTATATCCCATAAATCTCTACTAAATTAAAAGGAATAGTGATGTATCACATACCTATCCAATTGTGGCAACATTTTTTGTTGCAATTTCTATTGCATCTTCAATTAGATATAATATGTTGGATTAATTAATAATAAATATGATTAATGTTAGACTAGGTGATGATTACAAATATAAATGAATAGTTTATAGTTTAAATAATCTAGTTGAGAGTTATTCTCATAAGGGATTTTTTGGCTAGTTGTACATGGGAATATAATGCTTTATAAACATATGCACCATACATTATCAAATAGCATCACTAAAACTATAATATTTTTTAAAA
Organism: Cryptomeria japonica; assembly: GCF_030272615.1. Lineage (NCBI taxonomy): Eukaryota > Viridiplantae > Streptophyta > Pinopsida > Cupressales > Cupressaceae > Cryptomeria > Cryptomeria japonica. Next base: position 507,065,266 of record NC_081405.1, on the reverse strand, counting down.
TGGTATTTTTTATACTAATCTATCACAGTATTACTAAAACTACAATGTCTTTCTCATTTTCTAATAACATTTAAAAGAAAAAGAAAAAAATGAAGAGAATTAAATCCATATATATTTTGAAGATATTATTAATACATGACAAGTGATTCTAAGAAAAATATACTATTGTGAGTTTTACATATTTTGAAGATATTATTAATACATGACAAGTGATTCTAAGAAAAATATAGTATTGTGAGTTTTACATACCACGGTTTATAATTCAAGTTTTGGCATGACTATTGTTGAAGCATATGTGAAAGTTAGAAAGTCGTTGAAATATTTGAGTTGTGTCTTTTGTCTTTATAAGAGAGACTCGTATTGTTATCTACTAAGGTAGTTGTAAGAAAAAATCATATGATTTTTTCTGAAAAATAAAGTTTAGGTTTGGAGACTCCATCGTATATTTGAGTAATTAGGAGATTGTTGGAGAATAGTGTATTAAATAGACATACATCTATAGTAAGTGGAAGTGCCATGATTGGAGGTGCTAAAGGTAATGGTAGTAAAAATATGTTTTTATATTGATTTTTTTTTGTTTTCTATGTATTCATTTTTTTGTAGAGACTATTTATTGGTTGTTTGATGCTAGTAAAAAGCATGAGAAATGTTAATATTGTTGTACAATAAAAAAAAATTATAATGTTTTAAGTATAACTTGAGGTATTGATAATCTTGAAAAATGGTATCATAATTATTGTTAATTTCAATTTGTTGAGATTTTGTAAAAGACATTCTTATTTGAAGATTAGCCTGAAGGAGAATATTGTAGTCTTCTATTTGAAGTAGAATTAATATTGCATGGGTATTGTTTTAATTTAGGGGGTGTTGATTGCCAACATGCATTCCAATAACCCATAAAGATTGACTTGATCTTATGGTCAAAGCTATTGGAAGTTAGGCCAATGAACAAGAAACACTTTCAACATGTTTTCCTCTACATTTCAAGATTTTTAAAACCTAGGTGAGTTTCCTATTATGACACTGACTATAAGTTTACAACAAATCTATGACTCAATTTCCTAACAAATTAACTTGCATATATTTATAACTACAATCAATTGATTCACATATGAGAATATTAATAAATACACACAATAAATAAAAGGTTGGTTTTAAGATTTATTATTTTGTAGATCAATTATGAGGCTATGGGAGAAACAAGATTGATTGATGCATGTTTGGGGTTATAAAGTCACTAGTATGTACAAATTTATTTTATAATGCATCAATATGCTTCGATGATCTTGAACAAGAGTTATCAACTTGTAATGATTCAACCTATTAGTCCACTTTGTAATAATGATATTTTTACTGTTTTCAATATAAGGAATTAGAGTTCTCCTTGAATAAAGACTAATAATGAAAACAATGCATATACAACAAATGGGCATTGGCAGACTTAACAATGCTTGATTATTTTGTTCAAATTGGATACAACTCTATGAGCATGTATTCATATACACTTAGATCAGAGTATGTGGTGTTAGTAAAAAAATTGCATAACCATAGACTATTACCACCCCAAAAAATAAAGCAATCTAATTTATGCAAAAGGTATTTTAAAATTCCTTAAAACATCTTTAGCATCCCTAAAAAAGACATTGATTCCTCTTTTTAAAGATAGGAATGAACATGCATATTGTTGGGATAAGATATTGTGTTTGTATCTATCAAACAACATTATTGCATGCAATCTCACATGAAAGTTGGGAATCCCTATAAGAAACAACATGCTATAGTTGTTCTCTATAGCAGGAACTTGAAGAAATTCATAGTTAAATCCTCTCATGCAAGTATTGGTTCTCAATGATGGCATGAAAAAATGCATTGCATGCTTCAAACATTAGTTTTAGAACATTTTCAGTGCACTACAGACAGTTGGAGACATGATGTACCTCATACTTCAAATGGCAAGTAGGTATGCAAATTAGTGAGATAGCAAAAGGTTGATGAGCGCATCTTTGAAGGGTCTTCAATAGAGATTTGGTGATCGAATCTTTGTCATATACTTAATATCTAAAATTGTATGAGGGGATGAAACATAACAATAGGACAAAAGGAATTGATAAGTGATCAAGTAGTGAATATGGCGAGGATTGATATCCTTTAATCTTACACTAAAAATGTCAAGGGAGGATAAAGACTTATGATAGGCTAAAAGGATGATACTTGAAAGCCTTCATGAGTAAACAATTAGGCTTACACTATACCTCAAGTTGAATGTAGTTCATTAATAGATGAAAATATTAAAAGTAAGGGTCTTCGTTGGAGATATAGGCATGTAAGAAAGTGGCTTAATGTAGCTCATTAAAAGATGAAAAGTTTAAAAGGGTCTTCATTGGAGATATGAGATTGTTCATTTTTAAAATAAGAGAGATAAATATGTGTTTTTTATAAGTCGCATTTATATAGTAAAAGGTTAAGTTCTGGTGGAAATTAGCATTCGATATCTTCTTATAGATTATATTTTGTATTACAAGTGATTCTTAAAGAAACAAGGCCTTTAAAGTTTTACTATTTGGGGCACATGGTGTACTTGATTACATATTAGTTTATGTTAAATGTTGCACATAATATAAAAAGTGAAAGATAAAAAAATATTTTGAAGCAAATATCTAAGATAATGGAGAAGACAAGAAGTGAAGGGATTGTCAAGCTTAAAGAAGAAAAAAAACTTCATTGAAGGTTGGAGGATTTTTATCATCTTGAGCAAGATTCTTACTTATAGATGATACTTTGAATGAGAAGCCCAATTTTATTTTGTGTTCCTCCTTGGAGCAAGGGGGGCTTGACAATTCTTGACAAAACTTATTGATAGTGTAATAGGGTTGGATTAGTGTATCTACATTATTTTAGTTTATTTTGTACACCAAAGGAGGGATTTGGTTCTCATGGCATTGGAGGAGGGATATCGAAACTTTTAGAGGAAAGTGGACTATAAAAGGATAGTTGTTCCTCATATATAGGCACTAGAGGACATGTTTTGAAAAAGTCAAAGGAGTTGTGAACTCTTAAAGGAGATTTATTCTCTCATTTTGAATGGAGGATGGGATGATATTTTCTCGTGTGGTATTGAAGATTTGTGCAAGTTTATAGTCAAGATATATACTATTAGATTCAATTTGAAATTTATTAGGTGTGCAAAGAGAAATATAAGGAGGCATTTCATCAAAGTTTTAGAAGATTTGTTGTATTCATTCCTTGCAATGTTTCATCCTTTATTTGGATTAATGTAATAAGAGGGGAATGTTGGAATATATATTGTATCTCTAGTTAGATGATAGATTAGAATAAAATATTAATAAATAAAACTAGCATTAGATTAGTTAATAATTACAAAAATAAATAAATGTTAGTTTGTTGTTTAAATAAGTTAGTTATAAGTTATTTCCATAAAGGAGTTTGGGGTGTCATACATGGGAATCCAATGCTTCATAAGTATATGATCATACATTGTAAATCATCGAAAACAATAATTTAAAAATCACAATATTATTTTTATATATTTTTTTATCTACAACAATGGTGTAATTTACAATATTATTTATTTTCTCACTATTTAAACAATTATTTCGTATTAATTCAATTGCTAAGTTTAACTCATGATGTAATGGTGAAAATATTTTGTAGGACTATTGTGTAGAAGTGGAGAGTGCATTCCTTATAAAATCAGAGTGTCTCAATTATATTATATATAATTTGAGAGGTACAACTACTCATATTTGAAAGTGCACCACCCTTCGATAACCAACCAGCTAGAATTCAAAGTTATATTTCTTTATAGGTTTCTTAGGTTACACATACACAAAGTTTTATAGTATATACTTGTGAAACATTGACACAAATGCTTTACTTCTTGTGAGATATTATGGGGATTTTATTGTTAAATATTATAATCCACATATGTGGCAGCATAGGTTTGTGAATGTTTTATCAAGATATTTGTGTGTGGGGTATGCCCATAGGAAGATCCAACATGAAACTACCAATTGGAGGTAGCTTAAATTATAAATTTAGCACACATTTTAGTTCAAGTATCTTGCACCTAGAGTCAACATCTCTCTTAAACTCTTATGATTTTCCACATATGATGATGGGATTAATGCTACTAGTAGTTTTCACAAAATGTTTGGTGACCCATCTCTTTAGCTTAAATAATTGTTTGCTAAAGAAAACTTGGGGAAATGTTAGAAGAAAACATTACTTAGGAAAAAATAATAAATAGAATTATGGAAAGAATTATCTACATAATATGGATGTATGGTGTGATAGTGATGATGAGAAGGTTAAGTTTATGATCTAAATAAACATTAGAAGGGGAAAGGTTGATAGAAGAGGAAAGAAAGGCTGATAGAATACACAAATAGTGGAAGTGGACATGCATATTGTAACCATCCATTGAAAACATTACAATTGAACATAGGTAGTGATGTTGCACCAAACATGACAACCATTGAGGATTAGTTGAAGGATATAGAGCTTGTGTGCATATGGTAAACTTATTATATGAATATAAAAATTTGATCCCAAGAGGTTACCAAAAAATGAATGTGTTGCACCTACTCTTAAGAATGATGCATATTAATATGAACCTATATTTCTAGACTAGTTTAAAGAAAGGCCATGTATGCTCAACCCAAATCTTAATTCCAAGTTTAAGGCAAAAATTGATAAGATGTTTGTATGATTTTATATAAAAAACAATGATTTGGATTGGTAGGGTCTTGCACTTCAATTTAGGGATACGGTTAACATATAATAAGCTACCATTAATTATTATAGGATGTCCATTAAAATTTTGACCAAGGATGTGAATTGAAGGTGAGACTTAACTATATGTATACAAGGAGATATTTGAGCTTCTTCTATGTTTTAGGAATCAAGGAAAACATTAATCTAAATATTAACATTACCAAACTAGTAAATAATTAAAGTTAATAAACAATACTACTAATTTATAATTCACAATTATAAGTAAATGATAGTTACAACTAAAGATAAATAACAATTACAATAAAAGATAAAAGATAGTTTTAAATAGTAGAAGACGTATACAAAGTGCACATTAACTAAATTCTATATGAACAATAAACTTATACTATCAATAGTTGAATGTACTAAATAATAATTAAATTATAGTATTGTTAACAAACTAACTATGGAGTAACACCTTACCTCATGCGAGCCCTTGCTTGGGTAAGTGTTTTCATTAGGCTAAATAATCAAATGTAGTTACTACTTCACAAATTCTTCATGCAAAATCAATCATGGAAGTAAACACTTTCATGAATTAAATTATTAAAAACAAAAATAGAGAAAAATACAATCCATGACCGGTGGACAACTGAGAGGGGGGGGGTGGTGAATCAATTGTCAACATATTATATTAATCAAACCACTTTATAACCTTTAACCGGAGCACATAAACATTGAATATCGGAATAGCAGAAACAAATACCAGTAAGCAATAAAACTTAAGAATGAAACAAAGAATTAACACAATGCAACCATACCACATAACACCACGCTTTATATGTGGAAAACCCAGTAAAGGAAAAAACCACGGTGGGAAGCCTACCCACAGTCAGATGATACTTCTACAGAAAGTATGTGATACAATAAGGGGCCTGCACATGCAAGAAGGCACGCTGCCTAGAGCGTAATGCTCATTACAAAGGACTCTCACTGACTACAGAGAGGTTATAACCACCAAGATAATTGGACAACAATCCAGAAGAATGAACTGCCAGAGATAGCATCTACCATGCCTGATTAAAGTCTTGTTTAAGCTCAATACTAGAGGCCTTTGACCTCTTACTTAAACCCAATTCGATCACCTATGATCGACCAAATCTCCTTCGCATATGATATTTCATTCCACGGCCATGACACAACATTCCATTCCCATACCATGATCTACAATGAGATCTTACATCAATTTATAGAAACCCTAATGCCTAAACCAATTAGGTTGGCCACCTAAAAGATATTACAATAAGATCATTACATACATCCATATTACAATGATATGCCGTCGTCTTTAGACCAAAACAACATTAACCAATCCATAAAACATCCCGATAATGTATAGAGAACACGTTAACATGATACTGGTCCATAACCTAGATAGGTACCGGACCTAATCTGGGTCCACCACGCCAAAGCGATATAACCAACTAGTTGAGGCATGATCAAGGATCACCTTCTGCATCCTGCATTCCATTTAGAGGTTGCACCAACACCACTTATGCATTCTGTCAAAATTTCTTAGTAAAAGCTCTGCCAGTAAAACCTTAAAGCCTTACCAATAACACTAGTTCTTCTACCGGTAACCAAAACCTATATGTCGGTAACCAACCATAACAGCTAGTGCTGACATCAATGACAAAACATCAATGCAACACATAATCAATTCCTCCATATTGCCAACAGTAAACACTTTCATGAATTAAATTATTAAAAAGAAAAACAAAGAAAAATACAATCCATGATTTATATGTGCCATTGTTCTTTGCAATTTATATATAAACTTAACTACTCTAACTTTAAGCTAATCATGCTAAACCTGTCACTCATCCCTATTAATCAATGAGAGGATTATTTATTGGAAAAACATAACTCGAAAGGATTTTAAAATTAAGTCCTAATAAAAAATTTCGCTACATCATACAAGAAGACTCACAGATGAAAACAAGTGCATAATAAAACAACATTGACAATAAATGCAAAAAAAAGTTCTTAATGTTGAAGTCATTTGCTGGTAGTAGGATTCCTATACTACTTATTTGATATACAAATCAACACTTATTATTGAAGTCGTTGCAGGCTTGCATACTACTTGGATACAAGTCTACATCATCATATCCTTAACTCCTCTTACTACAAAATATTGGGCCTTCAAAAATATTCATAATCAAGATAAATCATAATATTCCACCATGTTTTTACCAATAAACATACACACATATATATATTCCAAGAAAATCTTATTTATTACTAATGGACTTTAACATGGAAACAACTGCCTAGGGTTAAACATTCAATTTCACTTATATCTTTTCTAAAGCCTTTTGTAGTATACATCTATACATAACTGATGGATGCAACAAATCTAATGAGGAAATTAAGCTCAAGTATTTTGAAAATCAATTATTCTTTATATACCTTGGTTATTAACTTAGCTATATGAGATGAAATAAGAATGGCGAGTTACAAATTTGGCTAAATTGGTATATCTTTATGATCACTTACCCTTATCTTATATGTATACCCAACTACAAGGTAACCATGAAATGTAGACACATCATAAAAGTACACTAGATGTAGTTTTAAGAATATTGGGTACTCTATGCAGATCAAGAGATTTTAAGGATGATACAAGGAAGGAAAAATATCCTTGCATTAATGGGCCATCTTTGAAGACTGATGACTTCAAAGGAGGATTAAAACTTGTAGGAATGTTAACATAGGGAGAAGAAGATGGACGTGTATATAAATAAGATGTGGTATGAGAGAACATCAACAAATCCAAATTATTTACATGAAAAAACATTCTAAGAAAACATGTAAATACTTAATAAAGTCATGTGCCAATGTCATGAATGAAATATAAGTAATATGAGGTAAATTGAACCATTGTGATGCCTTATTAATTAAATTTATTTCAAATTTGTTTGTTAAAAATATATCATAATCTATATGCTCATAGCACGTAAAAGTGAGAATGATTTAGCATATGAGAATGCATTATTAGTACCATTAAAGCCATTAAACATATATTTTACAAGAGAAGAAATATTACTATGTAATGCATCACAAAGCAATGCCTCGTCAAGAGTATCCATGGAATCTATATGCGATGATAAATAAATATCATCACAATGCAATAGATTACCATGTAGAGAAGAATATAAAATATGCATATTGATATCCCTATGGTCTCCATGTAATAAAACAACAAAAATACATAAACTTAAGGATGAAGAATTAGAATTATAATGAGAAGTAGGATAAATATTATCAGTAGACATAATAAAATTATGAGTAATTAATGTTGGCGTAACACTATAATAAAATCATCATCCCTAAATGTATCAAATGAATATAGGCTAGAAGCAAGATCAAAGCCACTATCATAGATCACAAAAGAAATTGTCATCACCATAAATCATAGTAGCATAACAACTAAACTTCATTAAGTGTAGCATCATAAATTATAACATTGTAGAATTTACACCACCTTTTGTGCCCCTACTTTAGTGCGTCCCATTGTATTTCTCACCTAGGTCCATTTTGGCCCTATTTACCTCAAGTTTGATGTCACTTGGTTGCATGGCTAAGTGGACCCCATCTTGGGACTATGCCCTCCTGAATCCAACCTTGTTTTCCCTATTTTGGAAGGACATGACTACTTGGGTTTCTCTTGTCTGGACCAGGGTGCCTTGGGTTCCATGGTCCCCCTTAAACATGCCCCAATTTGAATTCGACAAGGCAATTTCCATCCCCAATGATTTTTGGTCCTTGTGGCTCAATATGACTATTGGAGGTTGTCCTAATTAGTAATTTACCTAGATAACCCTATATAAAGATATCCTATCAATTCATTTTAGATCTAAGAATCTAAAAGGCATTCCAAACATAATTGAGATTGTTACAAGCATTCATCATCAAGCATTCTCAAGCATCCAAGGAAACATTTCATCCCATCATATTGTTCAAGCACCATGGAGAAAATCAAATCAACTTTCATGCAAGCATATGTTTGTGTTTGAATCTTCTATGTGTTGTCATGCTATTGCATCAATACTTGCGATCACATCTAAAGAGCACTACATCATTAATCTTCAATCAACCATTGCATATTTGAGGTATATCATTCAATATCTACTTTAGTATTTACATTTCCTATCTCAATTCAAATCAAGGTTAATTTCAAAACTGGGGTTTTACCTAAGGCAATACCCCATCAACAACCCTATTTCCTTCTCTCTATGTGCAAAAAATTATATTAGGAGCTAGGAGCGAGGAATCCAATAGAGTAGCCAACAAAAATTAGAGTCAACTTTTGAAGGTGCAAAAAACAGAGACCAGGGCAACCAACATCCCTTGGTCCTAGGAATTTTTTATGACCTTGTGACAATGGATTATGCATGTCGTATTGATCCTAAAAACATCAAGTTTGTCTACCCCCAATATTCAAAGGACTAGGGCGACCTGCTTACACCAACCTGAACAATTCTGTCTTAACTTTGTGTCATAGGTTCTAATCTATTTTCCATCCTTGGATCTAGGTTTATAGGTCTGCATGACATATCAAACATTTTGTTACTGTTATTCTATGTCATTTGCTCATTGTTTGTTCTAGATCTAGCATTGCAAGTCAACCCTAATTCAAATTCAGTTTCAACTCAAACAAGGAGGAATTAATCTTATTTGTATTCAATCCTTTTAGGATTGGATCAGTCAAATTCAATTCCCTCCTTAATTTAAGGTTGGTCCCAAGAGAAGATAGTGGCTTTATTAACCTTGTTGGTGAAATCCTAATTCCAACACCTTACATTTTGGTTAACCTAAAACTTTTGCACACTTTTGATTTGGTGTTTTTGGATCCAATATTTCTTAATGGAGTTGAAAAAATCTTATTGGTTTTCTTTTTCACATGCGATAACATTAATTATTAGCCATTTTTATCAAAATAATGTGTTAGATAATAGTCTTTTTTATTTCATGTGTTGATTGCATTATTTCATAATACCTTCACATATTGCGTAATTTCAACAATATTTCCCTCTTATAAATAATTGTTCAAATCTTTTATCCATATTTCCTATGGTTACATAATGACATTATTAAAAGCATTGATGGAATGTGTAGATCTCATATGGGTTTTAGTAGACAATATTCATGATAATCCAAGAGATGACATTAAAAATACCAACACTTGTACCTCTCATAGGGTATCTTATGTTAATGAGGAAAGATTCAATACTCCTATCAATGGTCTTTCTAATGGAGAGGAAGCATTGAAGAGAAACATGACACCATCTTGTTCTCATATAGGTACTTTAGTACAAGGGGGGCAAGGTAAAAATTTTGGTATATCAATTCCTCTAGATACTCCTTATTCTTGGAGAGCTTATCTTGATCATAAACATATTTGTAGGCAATATGATGTTATTCTCTTCATACATATGATCTATCTCGTAAAATAACATTAAGCAAGAATGAAGCCTTAGATGATGAGGATTCTCCCCCCCCCCCCCCCCCCCCAACCTACTAAAGAGGACACGAATAATGATGAGAGAAAGGATATTCCTTACTCATCTATTCTTCCTTTTGGTTCTTAAACATTCCCTTACATAATTTTTTGTAAGGAAACTCATGATCAACATCCTTCTTCACAATTAAAAACATCTTGTGAGGTTGGCTACATGATATAATTTTAAAACAAGGTTATAGAGGACAACAACTTGGAAAACAAGAACAAGGAATCAAGGTCCCTATATATCCTCCCTCACATTATACTACAAATGGTTTAGTATATCCCAATTCAACAACATTTATGGATGGTTCCTTAAGGTTCAAATGATTAAGGAGTACTTTACAAAATAGAGAAACCATTGTCCATCAAAAAATCCTTCTTCATCAACAATGTTCCCCTTCCTCGCCAATCTTTTAAGCACCAGAATACAATCCTTCTTCCTTCACTAGTGTACCTTATCCTACATCTCAAGAGAGAAGACCTATCCATATAAACAATCAAGAAAAAATAGCTACACGAATCTTTTGGAGGTTGAAATGTGATAAGAATGTTACTTTTCCCTTCATAAGATATATCAATAATTATAAGAACAAATATGGTGATGTGTATAGTCTCTTTCATCATAGTTATTCTCATTCTCTTGGAAGTTGTAAAGCTTTTAACAATTTTGTTCAAGATCAATACGATAGAGCTCATATCACTCTTGCAACTAATCTCATGTTTTTTCCTAATACAAATTTGGAAGTAGTGCCTTAGCACTCCATTTACCCTATTATGTTGCTCCCTACCCTATGATAGTACCATTACCTTTATTGGTGGCTCTTTGTCATGTGTGGTGGTACAACTTAATTTCCAATCATATTTAGACAACAACATAATAGTCATTCTTCCTTTTCTCCATGCTTGGGGGGAAAGGATAATATTTTAATTCTCTCTTTTTGTCAAAGATTGCCTTTGCCTTTGAGTTGTTTTTTTCATAAGTTGAGGTCCTTTCTTACATAAAGTGGTCCTCCATGCGAGTACATATATGTCCCTTGGTTGGACTTGTTCTTTATTTGTATTGGTGCATCTTCTTATGAATGATCTCCCCTTTATGAATGTGTGAAATCTTTTACTAAGAGTCCACTTTTTCCTATAAATGAGAGAAGGCATGTATTCTTAGTTTCCTTCTCCTTTTCAAGGTTGTTATCTTTATCAAATATACCTTCTATTTTTGGAGGTGAATATCTTTGGATAAATATCTCTTCCTTCGTCCATCCCTCAAAAGGATCCCTTTACACTTGTTGCAACATATCTCTTTAACAACTATCTTTTCCTTGCTTATAAGAGTTATACCTCTTTAGGTTGGAGTTATGTACATTATTGCCTAAAGGATATCTCCTTGGTGATGAAGTGTATCCTTGTTTCTATCTTCCTTAATACATCAACATAGGGCTATGTTGACATCTTAAGGGGGAGCATACATCACAACCTCATTGTAACATATATTCAAGTTGCAAATTTCCTTGCATAATACCTTGCTTGGTTATCCTTTTTCAATTCAAGTTGTATATTTCCTTGCATAATGACTTGCTTGACTATCCTTTTTCAATTCAAGTGGTATATTTCCTTTCATAATACCTTGCTTGGTTAGAATTTTTCAATTCAAGTGGTAGATTTCCTTGTGTAATGCCTTGCTTGGTTACCCTTTTTTGTGGATCTCCTTACATGATGCCTTGTTGGGTTATCCTTATTGCATGTCTTATACAAGTTGTTTCATGCTTGAAACCAAACTAAAGTCTTAGACAAGATGCTTAACTCCTGAAACTAGACAACGACATATATAGCGGGATGTCAACCCATCCTCTTTTTCAACTTCTCTAAGGTAGGTTAACTAGCATGACACAACTTGCTCGACCTTTCAACTCTCCTTGTGTTGTATTTTTGAATAAGTGGAACTAGAATAACATAACTCAAGATAGACTATTTCGACTTTTCCTTCTTACGTGGATCACACAACATAACACAACTTGTTGTCTTGTGAGAATTCATGTTTCCTTGGATCATCTAGCATAACACAACTTGCTATCCCATGAAATCCGCGTTCTTTCTCTCTCTCTCTCTCTCTCTCATGGATCACCTATCATAACACAACTTGCTAGCTCATGGAATCCATGCTTTCTCCTTTCTTCTCCCAATAAGCTCATAACTTTTCTATTTGTTGGATCATGGTTCATCACTCAATGTGTAGTACCCCTCTTTGATCAGACTCTTTTTGTATGTTTTTGATTGACTTCAGTGGAACATTATTGTATATTGATTCAGATTTTATGCGATGTTATTTCATGCTTTATCTGGATTTGTGGTGTATGATGTTATGCAGTATCTTAGTGCTTATGGTTAATGTTATTTTATGGATCATTATCATGGATTGACACTCTTACCCTATATGTGCAATGCATTATTTATGTATTGCGTGTTTCCATGTGTATGGGATGCGAGGAGATGATTTTACTTCACTCGCTCCAGTGAGACAGGGAACGTCACGATTCTCCTTCATCGGTGTGCGTACCATGTCTATATATATATTTGTCTATATGCACACGTGGTTCTTTGGTGTAGGACATTGCAGGTACAAGTACCGGGTAGGTACAGGGTATCGACTCCACCTGGTTTCACAGGTCTGAGCGTGCCTTATATGTCCGATGGGAGTGGAGGAGATATTTGTTGGGCCCTATCTTGACCCACAGTTACACTCATGTGAGTGTTGTTAGTCGGTTGTCTTTCTCGTCTGGTTGGTGTGTGAGTCATAGTGCTTTGGTTTGGTCATTTGCGAGTCGTCATTTGATCATTCTTCGTTTTGTGTGTTTTCATTCATCTGTATGATTATTTAATTGAATGGATGATGCTATCTTATGTTGGTGTAATTAGTTAATTATTATGCTCTGATATTATTGATTTAATTAAATTAATGATTTGCTAGATTAAATGGTTAAATGGCTTATTTCATTGTGTAAAGTTGCATTAATATATTTTGTGGAAGGAAATAAATAATTGCCTAGCCATTTAAATGATAAATGATTATGTTGAAAGAAAGTATTTTGGAAAATAGGAAATAAAATTAAAGCTTTTCCTTTTTACCTTTCCATTTTGACTTTTGCATTTTAATTGTTGGAAAAGAATTGTTTTTGGAAAAAGGAGTAAATCTATTTGCTTTTTACTTTAAAAATAAATTAATCTGACTGGTGGAGAAAACTTTCAACCTAGAAAGTTTAGTTTAAAATATATTTTTCCATATATCCCCGAGATTCACGAGAAGAGGAGGGCAAAAAATTGGGAAGAGAAATTTGGAAAAACATTCTGGAAGGAGGAGCTGGAATTCGATTTGGGTTGCAAGGATTGGGATTCTTCCATCATTTTGCTTGCTAGTTTGCTTCAAGGTTGGATAATCTCTTCTTGTTTTGAAATTTAAATTTGATTTTTTTTCAATTGCTTCCTGTGTGTTAAAAAATGCAAATCTTCCTGTAGATTCTTGTGGAATGATTGGAATGGAAGAAAGAGTGTTTATTATTGTTGGTTTTGTGAAATTTATATCATATGTTTGCATTTAGGAAAGAAATGACTCATTTCTCTATTTGTTGTTTTCTATTTGTTCATGGAAATCAACTTCTGGAATTACCTCTTCTATTTGTAATAGAATGAATTAGATTTAGCTTGTTGTGTGCTTTCTAGTATCTAGTTGCCCAAGATTCGGGGTTCCTGGCAGGGCATTACACAATGCATGCTCTTGTTATTTCCATGTGATCACTTGTGTTATTGTAATATCATTCCAAGAATGAGATTAATAGTTGAGACATTTCGATTATCGAGGTCTCTTCAACTAGTTGACTTGGAGATTTTTGTTTTAGTACTAACCCCTTTGTCGTGTGTCTTTTGTCTTGGATTTTTTGTCTTTGTCTTGTTTTTTGCACCCTTCCATGTGGTTTTATTAAGATCCTAAGATTGGGGGCTTGGTTCTTGGAAATTAGTGATGTCTTATATCTCTCTCTCTCTACTCTCTACTTTATCATGAGTAATCGCATAGGCTCTTACTCTTGTTAAAGTGGGGGCTATATGTAGCATCATAAATTGTAACCTTGTATAATTTACACCACCTTTTGTGCCCCTAATTTAGAATGTCCCATCGTAGTTCTCCCCTAGGTCTATTTTGGCCCTTTTTACCTCAAATTTGATGTTACCTAGTTGCTTGGCTGAGTGGACCCCATCCTGAGATTATGCCCTCTTAAATCCAACCTTTTTTGCCCTATTTTGGGAGGACAAGGGTGATTGGGGTGCCCTTGTCTAGAGCAAGGTGTCTAGGGCACCATGGTCCCCCTTAAACAAGACCTAATTTAAATAAGACATGGCACTTTCCCTCCCTAATGAGCTTTGGTCCCTATGGCTCAATGTGACCATTGGAGGCCAACCAAATCGGCAATTTACCTAGGGAAACCTATATAAAGACATCCTATCAATTTATTTTAGATCTAAGACTCTAAGAGGCATTCCTAGCATAATTGAGAATGTTACAAGCATTCATCATCAAACATTCTCAAGCATCTAAGGCAACATTTCATCCCACTATATCCTTCAAGCATCATGGAGAAAATCACATCAACTATCATATAAGCATATGTTTGTGTTTGAATCTTTTATGTGTTATCATGTTATTGCATTAATACTTGTGATCACATCTAAAGAGCATTGCATCATCAATTTTCAAACAATCATCACAGATTTAAGGTGTATCATTCAACATCTACTTCAATATTTATATTACCTATCTCAATTCAATTCAAGTTTAATTCCTAAACTGAGGTTTGACTTAAGGAAAACCCCCATTAACAACCCTATTTCCTTCTTTCTATGTGTAGAAAATTATCTTAGGAGCCGTGACCAAGGAATCCGATAGAATAAACAATAGTAATCAGACTCATCTTTTGAGGGAGCAAAAAGTGGAGGACTAGGATGACTGACTCCCCTTGATCTTGGGAATTTTTGATGACCTTCTGATAGTGGATTTTGTGCATTATCTAGATCAAAAAAACATCAAGTTTGTTTGCCCCCGATATTCGAAGGACCAAGGTGACTTGCTCCTCCCGGTCTTGACAATTTTGTTTGAACTTTTGGTCACAGGTTTTGATCTATTTTCCATCCTTAGATCTAGGTGTACAATTCTGCATGACATCTTGAGCATTTTGTTGTTGTTATTTTATGTCAATTTCTCATTGTTTGTTTTAGATCCAACAATGCAAGTCAACCCTAATTCAAATTCAATTTGAACTCAAACAAGGAGGGATTAATCTGATCTATATTCAACCCTTTTAGGATTGGATCAATCAAATTCAATTCCCTCCTTAATGTAAGGTTGGTCCCACGAGAAGATAATGGATTTATTAACCTAGATGGTGAAGCCCTAATTCTAACACCTTACATCAAGTATGAGGAAAACACATTCATCTAAAAATGGAAGTACATAAGGATGGATCCAAACCTTAAACAATATAAAAAATATCATATCTAATGAAACAAAATGAAAAAAATCAGCTAAGAATATCTAAAGCAAAACTCTAGGTGGTGTAAGATTAGTTGGGTGAACCCAAAATAAGAGATAGGAAAATATAACTCTATAAAATATCTAGGACAATTAATTCAACCACTTCAATCAATTTAGAAATTGACCCAAAAAAGGAAAAGAGTCTAGAAAAATGCTAAAAAATGTTAAAATTGACAAATTATGATCAATGTTGTTAGCTTTGTGTGAGATGAATATTATGTGCTAATGCACACTTTATGATAAGACATAAGAGTTTTCTACTGATTCTGCATTAGTTGAGCTCCATCAAACCAAATGATGAACTATGCTCTATTTAGGGTCAACAAATTACCTAAGTGGCCTCGATCCTTAGGTCTGCAACCTCAAAATTTTGTGCAACCCTAATCTTATAATTCATGACCTTAAATATTATTGTTTTCTCTTAAAAAACTGTTCACTTGTAAATATCTAACATAGGCAGTACTTAAAAGCACTGCTAGGACTTGCTATCAAGTGGGGGATTCCTCATTTTATTTGGATTGTAGTCAAGTCTTATGTATTGATTCAATTATGTTTGAACAACATTGAATGCATATCACACAAGTGCAATGGACTAAAGAATGTTTTTAATAACGCCAATGAGGACAAATAACCTATGGGACACACGAGTAGCCAACAAAGCAAAGCATGTAGAGTCCAAAACACTATGCTTGCTAAACCTCCTTTTCCTTCTGCACCTTGGATCTTCTACTACGTATCTTGATCAGGAAATTCGCAACTCTTGTTATCCTTTCTTCTTCAAAGAGATTACTCAAGGTGTTTACATTTAGTGTCTCAATATAGTTGATATGAATATCCTTCAAGCTGCGCATTCCATGATGTAATACCATTATGTCTCCACCACTCCTTGAGTGCAATATCTACATCTTCTATCCGCCCACTCTTCTTTAGGTATCATCTATCTTCCAATTTTGCATCTAAGTAATGCTTAGATATTTGTTCTTATGTAAATATATGTTGATGTGATGATTGTCTATATACGAATGCTATTCTTGTAAATAATTTTCAATGCTTTAAATTATCTAAATTTTTTATCCTTTTTATACAACATCCTAATATTCAAATTTGATAGGTGATGACTAATTAGAAATGAGTTAACTTAGACCCTAATAATCTTTATCTAATTTGAAAACTAGAGATTAAGATTGCCTTAATAATCTTAAGGAAAGATTACAACCGAAAACAAAAGATTAAATATTGAATCCATACCATTAAGAATTCAATTCTAAGAAAGGTAACGGAAAACTCAAATTAAACGCTAGAAAATTATTTATAAACAATTGAAAACTTTCAATTTTTGGCGTTGACTTTAGTCGTAAAAAGCCACTGACGTGGACAGTAAGTTAAATTCAAGGATTTGAACTAAATATAAACAATTTTAAAGTTAAATTAAGAGTTTGACCTAAAAGTATTAGGAAGCGTTTATATAATTAAATCGATAAGTCGCTTTCCTACATTTGGAGTGCATGTTTCTTAAATTGCATGTCTTAAGCGGACATATTTTCTGAATACACTTAAAATAAATTCATTCATTAAAGCTGAAACAAAATCGCGTCATACTCTACGCAACACAATTAATTGCAATTGCTGTCATTCAAACTGTCGAAGCATTCAACAAGATGAAGGTCAGTAATTCCACTCGCTCTGGTTTTCCGCGTGGTATGCTTATGTTTAATATGTTCCATTCTGAACAATTCTGTGAGAAAACCGCAAAGTTTGTTTGTGAATATTTAGCATAATTCGTAGATTAAACAATTCTGTGAGAAAACCGCAAAGTTTGTTAATTTGTGAATATTTTAGCATATTCGTAGATTAATTATGTAGAATGAAGCTTCGAAACTGTTATTCTACTCACATCATTCTTAACTCATTATCGGAATAAATAGAATCTTTCGGAAGTGGAGAGAAATTCCTTAATTTGCTTCAAGGAACAATTTGCTTGAGCTGCGAGGACTTAATTTTTTACAAAGATTTTTGCAGCTTGAAATTAATATTTTTTCATAGAATTGAACCTGACAGATTTGTCCTTTCCATGTTTCTTAATTGTGTTTGTTTCCAATCATCCACTCATAAATTGAATCTTTAATGAACACAATAAAATAAATTAGAAGAAACTATCATAAAGCTTAACAATCGTAGAACAATATTCTATCTAATCGAATACACTTTGATAGTTACTACGCACTAATCCGATCTAAAGAAATAAAAGAGACAAATCTATTTATAATCATATTCTTCAGCTTAGGTTATGAGATCAAACCCCAAAATTGAAATATCATATAAGGTAAATGGAAAGAAATCTGCTTTTAGAGTTGCAGGAGGGAGTCTTATTCACTTAATTATCATCTAGCTTGGTTGTGACCTAAAAAATAATTTCAACCTATACTTATATATAAGGGTGTTCACTCTATTGGGAGTGACCTTGGTTCAATTTCTGTGTAGATTGGCAATGCCTTGTTTCTTGATGTAGGAACATCTCAAGGATTAAGCAATCTTGCATCTCTTTAAAAGTATCTTCCTTAATGTGTGTTTGCCTTTTGTATGTTTTCCTTTGTTGCCACAGTTGTTTTATTCTCGCTGTAGATTCATTTTCTTACAGCCATCTTCTAACAGAGTGCATAGAGTTACTGTTAATTATTCTTTTGCGTGGTACTACACATTCTTCACGAAGCCTCCAAATTGTAGTTGAAGTATCTCATGGGCACCGTGAATATGTCTATGTGTCCAATTTGTATTTTGTTGCTTTATTGCAAGTTGTGACATACTCTTATTGTAAAAGGGCATATAATTGGACTTTGTGCTAATATAGTTTAACTCTGTGCCAGATATAAGGTTACCTATTTTAATATTGGTCCCAAGGAGGTTCATGTTTGAAACCACATCAAGTTTTGAAGTTTATATCGTACTGCACTTTAAGAAGGGTTCATGTTACAACTAACAAAAGGATGCACCCAATTCCAATGAAGGATAAGAGCTGAAATCATTTGATTATTGGTCCCATGGTCCTTATTCCATGTGCATAGGCAATCATACCACATTTTTGGTTGGTGCTGCTTTAATACATAAAAGCTATGCTCCACGGGGAAGTGTCCCCTGCCTTTTTTCCCTCGTACCTGTACCGGGGACGGGAATTTGCTGTTTCCTAAGTGTCTCTCTTTTGGCAAAAACACAGGGGACGTTTCAAGGATGGGTGTTGGGCAGTAGGGGACAGTAGGGGATGCCCAGCTATCCCCGAGACAGTCAGGGGATGCCTAAAATAAAATAAAAACACATTTTTAATTTACAATAGAGGCTCAAGTAGGCCCACCAATATCCCAAATAAACATTAAAATATAACAAATCCAAATCTAATGCATAAAACAAACAAAAGGAAGAAAAAAACATTTTGACATTTGCAAAATAGGAAAAGAGCAGCAAGATGAGAAGAAGCAGCTGGTTAAGGACAGCCATATATTTTCTTAGTTTATCTTGACATTATGATAGACAACTGATTATGAACTTCTATGTTTTAACTTTTCTATTTACAGTTTATGTCATCTCTATTGTCCTCATTTTTTGTTTTCAAAAATGAAGGACCATTACATGAAATTTTTGTCAAAAAATGAAAAATTTACTCTGAAATTTTTGTCAAAAAATGAAAAATTTACTCTATGGCATGCTTCCCGAGGCATAATTTTGCCTAATCCTTGGACTGGCTTAATCCTCAGTCCATCCTCGAACCACGTTTCGAATTTCATCGCATTCTGGGTTCGTTTGCTATGTCTTTCCTTCAATTTCGGGTTTTTTCTCCCTAATTGCAGGTGGGAAATTTTCCTCGAATTGCAAGTTTTAATGTTTTCCTTTGTTTTAGTCTTTGTAGGGAAATTTTTGGCTAATTACAAGTGCACTTTATTGAAAAAAGAACTTGTAACTTACTTTTTATTTCCCCCTTGATGCCTTTTGGCTTTTTAAGTTCTAATAGGGATTTTTTGGATAAGTTTACAAGTTAATTTTAAATTGCATATTTAAAAGTCACTTGTAATTCTTTTCTAAAAACCCTATTTTAATGTCTTTTGCTTGTAATGGGGATTTTATTCCCCTATTGCATGTTTTGAGTTATTAAAACTTGTTGTAGGGATTTTATTTTCCCTTTACAAGTTATTTATAACTTGCATATCTCTCTCCAAAACCCGATTTTGCTTAGAAATAGAATAAAGTGACAATTTTAAACTTGCTATTATGCCCAAAAACCCGATTTTCTCCATAAAGTGTAAATTGAGGAATTTTAAATTTGTAATTGCATTTCTAAAATCCGATTTTGCCTTGTTGAGAGAAAAGTAACATTTTAAACTTGTTATATGGGAATTAAAACCTGATCTTCTCTATTGCATCTAAAATAAAATTTGTATTCCTTTTCCAAAAACCTGACCAGCTCAAGGAAGGCGATTTTGTTGGAAATTTGAAGCATTTTTTGTGGAGATTTTTTGGGAGATAGAAGGCGTTTGGGATTCTTCCCTATTCTCATGCATTTGCAAACACATATCGCGCCATTTGGGATGAATGATTGCTGGTTTTTTGGTGTTGAATAAGCAAACACGTTTTTTTGCCAAAACCCCGATTTTCTCTCCCAAGTTGCCACGGATCTCCAATCTCCTAAATCGTTTTTGTTTGCTATGCTAAGGCGTTGGGGTTTGATGGAGGTTTGACTTACTTCTTGTGCCATTAAGTTTTCTTTTGGTACCACGTTTTGCTGCCCAAGGCGTTTTGGTAAAACGTGGCTAGAGTTTTGGAATGTGGTTAATCTCTATTTAAGAGTTTTCCTCCTTTCTTTCTAAGATTGATCATCTTTTTGAAGAGGCATTTCAGTTTGAAACAAGGTATGATTTCTTTTCTTTTCTTGTTTCATTTTCTTGTTTTCTTGTCTTCTTGTTTTTTCCTTTCTAGTTGTAAATTTGTGTATATGTTTATTTTGCCCCAAAAGTCGGTTTTGTGAGAGAGATTTTCCCTTTTGCAAGGCAATTTGTGAATTGCATTGTTCTTCCCCATTTTCCCTCTTTACTTGTATTCGAGATTTTAAATCCTGATTACAAGTTGGGTGAAAATAATTGTTCTTGCCTTATGGCTATAAGAATTGAACCATCTTTTGTTGAAATTCCAAGTTGCAAAGATAAAAATATCCATCCTTCCAAATTCGGGTTTTTAGAACCAGATTGCATGTCCAAAATTCTTCCCATTTTCTTGAAAATGACATTCCCAAAACTTTCCTATTTTTATCCATCCATATTATTTATATCCATACTTTTCGTTCACTTCATTTCCTGCAAGTTTGATTCTCATTTTTCACTCATTTCTCCATTTTCCGTTTTACAAGTATACTTGCATTCGGGTTTTAAAAATCCTATTGCATGTGCACTCTTCCCAATTTGTATACTTGTAAAATTTTCCCCAAGATCCGAAATTGGTTAAAGTCAAATTTCCACCATTCCCACTTATTTCCCATCTTTTTCTCACAAAATCGTGAAGTGTAAGGGTTGGAGTTCTTCCCATTTGAAGAAGGAAAAATATTAGTTGCAACTGATTATGATGTTGCCTTAACATTTTTAAGTCTTCATCGCAGTATACCAGGTTGTCCTTCAATGTTAGATTTACCATCCTCTCCTATTCTGAAGAAGATGAAGTATAAATATGACAAGTACCAGAATGAAGTTTCACCTTCGCAAGTTTCCTCTCCTTTGGATTGTATAAAAGATACGGAAATAGGGCATGTGGACATGTCAGAATTTGTCAAGAGAGTGGAGGATCCGCACGATAGTAATATGCAGTGGCTGTTGGACAGCCATATTCATCATGCATCCTCTTTTCTAGTGGCTGCCCTAGAACCTGAATTTGTTCTCGCTTGCGCCCATCGCTTTGACAAGGAGACGAGAACCATTAAAAATGATGATGGTGAGGCAATAATCCGCCTTGATCTAGATACAATTGAGAAAGTCTTCAGAATACCACCAACACCTGTTTATATGGAAATTACAAAGGATAGTGCAACAGAGTACTATGTCAAGAGGGAAAAGGACTGCAAACGTCATATTAACAGGTGGATTCATGAGCCACGAGTCATCTTCTCAAGGTGGGCTGAGTTGTACCATTGTGACTTTAAGTGGGAAATTGGAGACATCATAACTCTCCTCAGCAGGATGATGGGTCTTGAACACTCTAATGTTTTTGAACCCTGGATGTATTAGTTTACCATGTTCATAAGGCAATCCCATCATATATCATGGGGAGAGATTGTCAATGATGCTTTGTGCGAGCAACTTGCAACAGTCCCTACCACCATGACTTTCTACATGAATTCATACTTAGTGTATTTGGCAGTGTCACTCAGACATTTCCCTGGTCTTTCTACCAAGGGTGATCGCTCGCTTATACCTGTGTGGGAATATTATGATCAGCTGCCTTTGAGACCCAGCAAATTACATTTCAGAAGAGTTCAAGATGCATTCTTTGGTTACTTCATGTGCCAGTTTGACAAGACTCTGAAGAATAGAAGGGTGTCAGATGAGGCATGGGAAAGAGTGAATGAATATGGGTGCTTGTTTCTTCAATTCCCGACCTTTACCTATATGAGAGTCGGATGCTATAGTGGGCAGCCATACATGCTTCCTAGATACCCGACCAATAAGGTCATTCTTATGGAGTTGGGAAGACATATCATGGCTGTGCACGCTTATCAGTCTGTCAGACATAAGGTCGGAATGGGGATTTCTACAACAAACCCATTGAAGATTGGCCGGTATTCTCTTGTCACATCCGTCAAAGCCAAAGCTATGGAGACTGAGATGCAAGAGATTAAACTCAAAAGGTTTAAGTCTAGGGCAAATTTTGATTACCGGGGTATGAAGGAAAAGATCAAAAAGTCCTTCGTGCATGTGCATCGTATTGAGGATATCTGGGTAGATCTCCCTACATAAATGGAGGTTCTCAAGATGGACTACTGCAGGCTTACCGTTGAGCAGGTTATTGATTTGAACTTGGTGGACATTCCGCAAGGAATGATCGATGACGGTCATGTGCTTGATCCAGAGTACGTCTCACGAACGGTGGAGGAAGCCCCACTTCCTTTAATCCAATGGTCGCATAAAGAATGCATGCCCATTCTTGAGAGATTTTAGCCTATCTTGGCTAACACCAACACTTGGCTCAAAGGTAATGGTGTTAGACTCATCAAGATCAAGGTTGGGAAAGAAGATGACTCTACGGGGCCTCTTGGACGTAAGTCCGAGATTCAGATTGACAACAAGGAAGGTGCATCATCTTCAGGCACTAGGATCAAATTGCGGGTTAGTCGTGCAGTAGTGCTTCCTCCTGAGGAGGCGATAGTTCGTGGAAAGGAAAAGTCTCGGTTTCATGTTCATGTGATCGATCCTGATAATCTAGAAGAAGGACAACAATTTGATGACGCTCCTAAGTCTCTAGCTTTAGACTCACCTCGTGAGATTCTTTCTTCAGTTTCCATCAAGATGCCTCTTTCTCCTCTTGACATAATAGTGGAAGAGTCTCCTCAGAATGCTGTTCCTATTTCAGCAGTTGAGCTGCCTCCTGATCATCTACACGAGAGTTCACTGGAAATTCCCGAGGATACTCCTGCAAGTATCCAATTGTCAGAGATTGATACCTCTACTTCTGGCTTTGAAGAATTTATGAGGCAATCTTCATGCCCATTGGTTACTGAGCAAACCATGGTCGCCATCTGAAAAGATACTCCTCCCAGGGTGACCACGACTGATCAAACAGAAACTGCTTCTCCTTCGCCTTCAGCAGCTACTAGAGGAGAACTAGTCGTTTTACCTCCATGGCTTAGTTCTTTTACCTCAAAGAGGAAGAAGCAGGAAATCTCCCCTGAAGTCTTTGACTATCAGCAACTCAAACAATCTAGGCCCAAGGTTGCTAAAAAGGTCAAGACGATCTCAAGAGTAATTGTTGATAGCAATAAGTTGAAAGTGGCAAAAATTGTTGAGCCCCTTGTGGATAAGCCACGTGAGGAAATGCGAGTTGCTGATTACAAGGTTACAAGGATGGAACTGGGTAAACCAACGCATGAAGTGGTCAAACATGATGCCCAACAATCCGTAGCCTCACTAGTGTAGCAGAATGATGAACTTCTAGCAAAGAAAGACAAGCTAGAAGAGGAGAACCGACAACTTGTTGTAGCTGTTCACAAAATTACAAGACTTGCTGGTGAAGGGAGTAATCCTACAAGTTCTTCCGGTTCCCAAGAATCAATTCAGGGAGTTGAAAGAGCTGCTCAGAAAGTACAAGCGTTGGATTCTTGGGTGGATCAACTTCATGATCTATGTGCACAAGTGATGAAAGACATTTTCCAAATGATGTCTAAGTTGGAGGCCATTGAAGAGAAATTGAAACATACCATCGACACTTTCAAATAGAATCTGGAAAGTGTTGAATGTAGTTTGACAATTTGGCGCACCATGCCCCAACAACAGTTGAGTGTTCTTCAGGAGCATGCCATTATTTCTTCTAGGGTCATGTACTTGGAATTTGAAGAACTTATGGAGAATAAAGCTCTTGTTCTCAAATCCCTCATTGAGGAAATTGATGATGCAATAAGATTGCGAGTTGAAGTATTTCAAGGTATTGTTTCCCATTGTGAGAAGGCTTCTTGCAACATAATGAGTTAGAATGGAGAGCTGATACCAAAAGAAGAAGTTCCTGCAGATTTACATATGAGGATTCATAATGAATGGAGGAGTGAACAATTCTCAGCTGCTTCAATTCAGGTTCTGATGAAACATCAAATCTTTTTGCACGAAATCCAGTCCATCTTGGATAAGAACGACTTTATGCTTCTTTGATGTCATCATACCATTGTGAAGACCATGGTTGTTGCCAAGAACACTCACGAACCGAATTCCGCTGAGCTACGAATGATCATCCAGAAGTTTGAAGGATTCATGTCTTGACATGCTGCATCTTAAGTGTTTTTCAACACTTAGCTGTATTTTTCCAGATTTGTAATCTCTTAGTTGTAGTTTTTCTTTTGACAAGTTACATGTAAAAGCCTTTTGTAAATTGCAAGTTAAGTCTTTACTTACACTTTTGTAATTACATGTAAGACAACTACAAGTTGTGTTCAGTTAGGACTGTAGTTGGAATAAGTCTTAGTTAGTTATTAAATAAGGCTTGGTGGTTGAGATAATCTCTCAAGTTAGTTAGGATCCTCCCACCTTTTTCTCAAGGTTCCTCTTCTATAAATACTTGAGGGGTCTATTGTAATCTTTATCTTTGGAAAGCAAGCAAAAAACTCTGCCAAATTTACAGCAAAGAAGTCTTTGAGCTTTCATGTGTGAATTCAAGAATTGAAAGTAATAGAAGGAAATTGCTCAAGCTTTGAGTCTTTGTGCTACATACTTGAGTTCGTGTTCTATATTATCTTTCTCGCAAGTTTTCCTTCAAAGAACTTAATCGAATTTGATTTGCGGTCTTTGTGGTGCAATTATTTGAGGTTAATATAAATTAGAATAAATATTCTTTTGAGAGGAGCTGTAAGTCTTTGTGCTTGCACTTATTCTTAAGAGAATTTAGGAGCAGATTTTGTGAGGAATAGTTGTGAGTCTTTGAGCTTATACTACTTCCCATTGTTTTATGTACAAAAGAATAAGATATTCTAGTCTTTGAGCTGTTATAATTTGTTCTTGATAGCGTTAGTATAGAAAAGGGTAGATAGGGCTTCATATAATCAAGACTTTGAGCTTAATATTGCTGTCTCATCCCGAAGGAAGTGACGAAAGTCTTTGAGCTTTCAGGAAACTTCATTTCCTTTCTCTCATTTCATTTCAAAAGTTGTTACTAATGTTTTATGTTAAATTACTATCACTTTTCTGTGAAGAGAAAAGGATATTGACTTTCTTGAAAGAAGAAGAAAGACTATTGTCCCATCCTATTTTATTTTTAAAGTTGTAGTTATATAGGGGGAGCCTTCCCTTAATTAGGAGAGTTTTACTCACACACTGTGGTTGAAACCACAATTTTGTATATTTCCCCAAGTTTACAAAATTTTCAACCAATAGTTTTTGGCGACTCTGCTGCAGACACGAATGCATTCGGAAGCCTCACGCTTTCGTTTTAAGTCTAGTGTCTTGCTGATTTTAAAAAAGGGAATAACTTTTCTTGGGTTTCCGCTGATAAGAGATTGGAAATATTTTGGTAATTCTTTCTTATAATCTCTGATATATATTTGCTTGGCCCATCCGAGTCACCAACAGTTTTTGGCGACTTTGCTGGGGACACGAATGCATTCGGAAAAGGGAATAACTTTTCTTGGGTTTCCGCTGATAAGAGATTGGAAATATTTTGGTAATTCTTTCTTATAATCTCTGATATATATTTGCTTGGCCCATCCGAGTCACCAACAGTTTTTGGCGACTTTGCTGGGGACACGAATGCATTCGGAAGCCTCGCGCTTTCGTTTGAAGTCTAGTGTCTTGCTGATTTTTCAGAATTTTATCACTTTGGTTTTTCAGATTTCTCTAAGTTGGAAGGTTTGCGTGTTTATATTCATCGTAGGAAGGATGAAAGTTCTTAAGAAATCTCTCATGCTGAATGAGCTAGATTCCATTTGCTTACTAGTACATCCTCCCTTTCACGAACCACAAGTTACCTTCCGTCAAGGAAAAAGAAGTCTATCCCAAGTGAAAATTCCCCTTTCTTTTTTAAACCATTGATATCTTCATCTTCTAGTATGGCTAATCCACCTCCACCTCCTCCTCCCGGTCCGTGGGGAGCAACTTTTGGTCCTTTAGCCTTAACCCCACCTCTTTATCCACTCCCACAAGGTTCCCAGAAAAATCTTCCCAAGTTCTATGGAGATGGAAAGCAACATCCCGATGAGCATGTCAAATCTTTCTATATGGCATGTGGTGTTCTTGGAGTAGAACATCAAGATGTTCGTTTGTTCGTAGAAACTCTTCAAGGTATTGCAGCTGATTGGTTTTTCAATCTTACAGTTGGTTCAATCGTTTCTTGGAACTCGTTGAGAGATAAGTTTGAAGAACGTTTCAAGCCCGCAGAAGATGAACATGCCTTGCTGACCCAATTGACCCAAATGAAGAAGGATACCCATGAAGGCATGCGTGAATTCATTGCTAAGTTAAACAAATTAGCAAATAGAATTCCTATCAATTCTCAACCTACCCCTAAGAATCTCAAGTGCTTTTTCATCAATACTCAGTTGCTCGAGGTCAGTTTCTTCTTAAGGCGAGCATCTCCCACTGATTTAGCTGTTGCTCAATTAATGGCTACTGAAATTGAGGACGATTTGATCCTAGCTGGTAAAATTAAAAGGGATTCTAATCGGTCCAAAGAGGGTTAACATATGAAGAATTCATCTTCTGGTTCTACCGACCCAATGGTGCAGAAATTGGCAAATGAACTTCTTGCTTTAAAGAAGCAAGTATCTCAGAATTCCTATCCTACACCATACAAGGATATCCCAAGATGGACGTATCCTAATTCTGCTACCAGTTATGCTGCTAAGAATCAACCCAAGTTACCTCCTCCTCCCGAGAGACTTGCGCTCGAACCACCTCCTTCAAAGGCAGCAGTTGGCTATTATGAGACAGATCAAAATGAGTCTTCTTATTTTGATTATTAGTCTAATGATGTTGCTCTTCCTCATCAAGAAGAAGAAGTAACTGGTGGCTCTACTATACGCTATATGCACTATGATGACTCTGTTGCTGCTGAAAGGACTCATAGTCAAGCATTTGCCGTGATGACAAGATCCTAGACTCGGTTGGCTCAACAAGATGAAGTCGCGAAAGTTGCAAGTGATTCTCAATCACATGTTACTATTGCTAAAAGAGGAACACTGCTGCCCTATATTCCAGAGGATGTAGCAAAAAGTCAAGTAAGTAACAATAATCCTCCTTTTGCTTCTGCTGTTGATCCCAAGCCCAGTATGCCTAACCCCAAACCACAATCGGACAATGTTTATCCCTCCTTAGCTGATTCGTTTCAAGCTTTTGACATTATTGATCATGCTAGGAAGACCAAGATTCAAATGTCCGAAGTTGAATATTTACAAGCTAATCCCGATCAATTTGATAGGTTAGCTAATTTTGTTAAAAGTAAGGAAATTCGTCCTATACTTGAAAATACTATCCCTCAAGAA
The DNA here is from genome assembly GCF_030272615.1 of Cryptomeria japonica. NCBI lineage: Eukaryota > Viridiplantae > Streptophyta > Pinopsida > Cupressales > Cupressaceae > Cryptomeria > Cryptomeria japonica. The sequence goes on along the minus strand of NC_081405.1, from coordinate 507,037,183 downwards.
CCCAAGAATTTGCCCAATCATTTGGTGACCATTCCATCTACTACCCAAGGAAAGATAGAACCTTTTTTATATTTCCTTGTTGATCAATGGTTTTCAATTGAGCAATTGTGTCTTGGATTCTGGTGCTTCTGGTAACGTCATGCCCGCTAAAGTTGCTCAAGCTTTGGGGCTGACCTTGACCAAAACTTTTGGTCATTGTTATTCCATGGAAAACAAACAAGTGCCTCTTATTGGGCAAATCAAGGATGCTCAATTCGCATTTGCAGCTTTCCCAGATAATAAAGTAAAGATTATTGTTTTGGTAGCCGACGTTCCTGCGTCATATGGAATGTTACTTGGCTGTAATTTTTGCAAGGATGCTGGAGGTGAACTCTACATGGATATGACCAAAGCAAAAATACCTCTCAAAGGTATTGTGCAGAAGTTAGTTCTTGAAAGAGAAACCAAGTACACGGTTGTCAAGTCTAATGATCCCCATGCTTAGATTCTTTTTGAATCTTCGGGTTTTGGGAATTATTATCTTCATATAGATGAAATCTCAGAGTTCGCTGAAGATTGCCCTTCCAACAGCTCCGACATTTCACTACTTTTAGCAAATGAAAAATTCGCTAATGTTGAGCAAGACCAAGCATCGGAAGGTGGGTCTTCAAGTTCATATATTATGGTTGAAGAAGCTTCATCTCTTGTTGCTCATGAAAATGCTCCACTACCTTCTCAACAAGAAGAGTTTCACTCTTCTCCTACACAAGATGAGAGTTCATCTTCTCCTATGGAGGAAGATGACAACTTTTCTTTTCATAATGCATCCATGTTGGATGAAGGTAGCACTAGTCGTTCCAATCAAAACGACAGTTCAAATGATGTGTGGACTCTTGAGTTTGATGGTAGCTGCGCTACAAATGGATCCGGAGCTGGTGTAGTTCTCATATCTCCTAAGGGAGAGATCTTCCCTTATTCCTTCAAACTGCAATTTGCTAATACTAACAATACGGCTGAATATGAGTCGCTTTTGTTAGGAATGAGCATTGCATTGAAAAGAGGAATCATAAATCTTCACGCCTAGGGTGATGCAAAATTAGTAGTTTGTCAAGTAAGGAGTATATATCAGACTAGAAATGATAGACTCAGGCATTACCGTAATTTGGTATGGGAAAATATTGAAGATTGTGATGCTTTTAGCATCTCAGTTGTGCCTCGTGAGTACAATGACAGGGCTGATTCCCTTGCTGTTTCAGCTACTTTGTTGGTTCTCCATCTTGACTTTGGTCAAGATAAATACATTATTGAATTAATCTACAGACCTAGTGTGCCTGACAATTGGGATCATTGGCAGATCTTCAATGATGATAAGCAGATTAATAATTTCCTGCAAGCAACAAGCAGAAGATGGTTTCAATAACCTATACTTTGAAGGAAGTAATTCTCCTTCTTCTTCGTCATCAGATTCAATGTCTGAAACATCATCCGAATTGGACGAAAATATTCTTCAGCTGAAAGGAAATAAAATTCCCAAGGGGTTGGTTTCTCTTGAAAAACTTTTCGATCAACATGATCGTTATATCAAGAGGTGGCAATAAAAAAGTGTTGGATTAGATCTAGAAAAATACTTTGTTTTGATTTTGCTTAAAACCCTAAGGAAGTCAAGTATGCTACGCCCAAGTTGAAAGGACATGTTGTCTTATGGTGGGACTATGTGCAGAAAGATCAAGTTAAGAAAAATAAAGTGAAGACCCATAAATGATTGGATGGTTACAAAGTTGAAAGGTAAGTTTTTGCTTGCCAATTAAACTTTGGAATTGCTCAAGAAGTTTCAAATTTTGTGGAAGAGATAATTGTCTATGAAGGGTTATATTGAGGAGCTTTATCACCTCATCATCTCATAGGTCATGTTGAAGATGATGAGAAGCTATCTTAGTATGTGAATGGTTTGTATACATCTAAGATGTGATATATTTGTTGCCGATACATTATGTGGAGGACGCCTACCAACTTGTGTTGAGGGTAGAGGAGAAGTTATCCTGTAGGTAGCATAGAGTGCAAGGACAAGGGTGGAAAGGGAAATAAAAATAGTAGTGGAAAGCAATCTTATGTGTAGAGAGATTGTAGAATTCAACATGTTGTCCTCATTTTTGGATTTTCAAAAATGTGACAACCCGTACAAATTTTTGCTCAAAATGTGTTATTTTTTTTTCCAAGACACGTTTTACGAGGTACACAACTCACATTTGTTAGTGTCAAATCATTGGGGGGTGTCTTTAATATCATCGTCCAAATTTTGGTAAGTTTTGGTCTTCTTTTTCCTAGCCTTTTGTGCAATTTCGGGTTTTAGAGCAATCACAACAAGTTGAAGATTTTACTCTTAAGTCATGCTTCCCGAGGCAAATTTTTGCTCTTTGGTGAACTGGACTGATCTTCGGTCCATCCTCGATTCACGTTTCAAATTTCATCACGTTTCGAGTTCGTTTGCTATGTCTTTCCTTCAATTTCGTTTTTTTTTTCTTGAGTGTAGGTGGGAAATTTTCCTTTGATTGCAAGTTTTATTTTTCTCTTGTTTTAGTGTCGTAGGGAAATTTTAAAACAATTACAAGTGCACTTTATTTAAAACTTGTCAGTTGTAACTTACTTTTTATTTCCCCCTTGCTTTTAATGTCTTTTAAGTCATTGTAGGAACATTTTGGACAAATTACAAGTGAATTTAAAATTATAAGAACTTGTAATTTCTTTTAAAAGTTCCTATTTAAGTGATTTTTAGATGTAATAGGGATTTTATTTCCCTATTACATGTTTTATGTCCTTTTAGTTGTTTTAGTCTTTTAAACTTGTAAAAGGGATTTTATTTCCCTATTACAAGTCTTTTTGTCAAAGTCATTTTTAATTTGTAAAGGGGATTTTATTTCCCTATTACGAGTTATTTTGACGTCTTTTTGTTCTTTCTTCCCCAAAACCCGAATTTGCCCAAGGAAGAGAAAAGTGAAGTAATTAAAACTTGCAATGGGGTTTCTGAAACCCGATTGCATCTTTTTTGAAGGCATTTGTTACTTGTATTTGCAAACGAAGAACTCGACCTGCACACTTGTTCTCCCAAATCCATTTCTTGTGGCATTTCTCCACTAAATCCGTCCTATATTCATGCAAAATCGCTGGAAATCAATGTTTAATGCCAAGTTTTTCAGCAAAAATGGATTGGGCAAACACGTTTTGCATTTTTGAAGGTGTTTTTAGAGACGTTTTTGGAAGACGGTTTTGCTGGTTATTGCCAAGTTTTGGAGCATGAAATTCGCCACATTGCAAACACGTCTTGCATTCTCCCTTCATTGATGAGTGTTTGTAGTCAAATGTACTTCTCTTCATGTTATTTTTGGAGGAGGAGGTTAAATCAAAATCCGTTTTTGGCTGCCAAGGGTTTTCAACGTATCTATTTACGGAGCATTTCAGTTCTTCCCAAGCTCATTTGTTTTGGTCTAGGGCATTTGACCAAGTAGGAATTCGGGTTTCTAAGTGATCTTCCCAAATTTATAAGTTATTTGCAAAGCAATTTGTGAATGTGCAAGATTTTCCCCCTTTTAATTTTTACTTGTATTCGGGATTTCAAAACTCGATCACAAGTAGCTTTGGTTATGTTGTCCTTCCCTTTGGTAAAAAGAGTTAACCTTCTTTTTACAAAAATTACAATGTTGAGAGTTTTTCCCATTTTCCAAGTTGTCAAGATGAGAATTTCCCTTTCCATATCTATCCATGGTCACATAAAGTTTGCCATTACCGGCTGCTATCATTTTTCCCATTACAAGTCCACTTGCAACCGAAATTTTAAAACCTGGTTGCAATTGTGGCTTCACTTGCACTCAGCCTTCCAACACTCGAAATTGGTCCAAAATGCACTCAAAAACACTTGAAAATGAGTCTCTAGCATGCAATTACAAGTGCAACCTTGTGTTTTCCCATTACACATATGAAGTTGCATGTTTGGCCTCCATAATTGCATGTCAATGCTCTTGTTTTTCCACACATGTAATGCAGTCCTCAAAACCCGAAATTCACTTGTGATTCCATTTTTGCATCAATTTACCACTTCCCTTGTTAGTCTTGTTTGCACACACGATCTACCAAATCAATGGATTAAGGCATGGTCCTTATTTTGCAAGCAAATTCCAAGATTGGAGGATGATACAAAGAAAGAAAAACAACATGACGGAGCCACACAAGGAGATGGATAAGTGATATGAATGATTGAGAGCATAGAATGCTTTCAAGGCAGAGATAGGTTTCTTACTTCAGCCTTGCAAAGAATTTCCCTCCTGAAAAGCCAGTTCTACCCCAAGCAAAAAGATAAGATTGAAGTTCGTTGGCCAAGGACACAAAGATCATTAAGTATGCAAATTCTTGTTTCGGTTCAAGATGTCTTCACCAATCCAGAATACTTCAAGTTCTAGCATCCTGAAGTGGCATGAAGTTCATCACAGACAAAGGATGATGCAGTTGGAGTCGTGTCTTTGGACACTTAGATTAGTTATGCATTTGTTATTTTGTTTTGACAAGTTACATGTAATGTCAAAAATTGTAATTGCAAGTGTCACTTTTACTTGCATTTTGTAAAATGTAATTACATGTAAAGCAACTACAAGATGAGTTGAATTAGGACTGTAGTTGGAATAAGTCATGGTGGCTGAGAGAATTTCTCAAGTTAGTTGGGATCCTCCCACCTTTTTCTCAAGGTTCCTCTCCTATAAATACTTGAGGGGGTCTATTGTAATTTTGATCTTTTGGCAATGCAACAAAATTCTGCCAATTGTATGTGCACTCTATGAGATTTTGCCAAGAGCAAGAGCTCAATGAAAAGTACAAAATAGAGAGACAAAATATTGATAGGAATAAACTGTATTCTATCAAGAGCAAATACTGATCAACTGGATCATCAAAAGTTACATACAATGAGTATGAGCCTGCTTATATAGGCAAGGCTATATGGATATGTGAGTGTCGTGGTTGTGAAGTAGGGTACCTGCAACTGCAACACACACTCAATAGATCATTACAAGCATAGTTATCAAATTGAAATCAAACGAAAGATAAACCATGACAAAGCGACCTATCGCCTCCTAAGAGATGCGAGTGTGGATTTGCTCTCAAATCTTGATGAGCAATCCTTGTGACTTGACTTCACCATGATGGAGGATTTAAAATGATATGATGATGTGCAAACTAGATGAGTGCATGATTAAGCTAGATTGATCCAAGAAGCTAATTATGCTAATGATATGCATGATTATGCTAAATGATAGATGCAATTAAGCTAGATGAGAGATTGATTATGCTATATGATAAAACAATTATACTAGAAGATGATTAAATTAAGCTAAATCTAAGATGCAATTGCCTATAATAACAACGCTTAAATGATATACAAGAATGGATTTGCCTATAATAACAATGCTTGAGATGAGATGAGATCGGATCCTTTGTGCTCCAAAATGGGGGATATTTATAGGATTTCCAAGGCCAAGGGTGAGGTGGCAGGAATCAACGGTCAAGATTGAGTCTGAAGATATCAAGGGTCAAATTGGAGGAGGTTGGAGAAGAGGTTGGAGGGAGGGACACTTGTCATCTCTGTGGTGACAAGTGTCAAGGAGCCTTGCTCATAAGAGGGAAGTGTCCAAGGGAGGAGACATGTGGCATAAGTGCCATGTGTCTCAAGGGAAGAATATCCAACCCATAGGAGGTTAGGATGGGGTTAGCTAAACCTAGGACTAGGTGGAATGGGTTAGGTTAGGAGGTGGTTAGGTTAGGTGGTTAGAAGTTAGGAGGCCTGTGGGAAATTTGAATTTAAAAATTCAAATAATAAAAAAAGGCTAATTAACTTTCAACAACTCATAAATTGATTTGTTTTAATTAATTAGGGGATTAGAAGAAATCAATTAAATGGGGGGAGGATTAATTAATCAAAGGGGACTATTGAAATGAACTTATTAAATAAATCCTTAGATTTATTAATAAGCAGGTGAATGAGGGATTTTAATCAAATTGCTAGTGAATTCAATTAAAGTGGGAAGGGGGATTAATTAAATAATTGCTTATTTAATTATCTTCAGACCATTTTTAAGTGTATACAGTGAACACACAAACATGACATGTGGCTCAATGAGAAACAAGGGTAGGTAGGAAATAGGTGTGGTAGGTAGGAGAAATAATAAAATATTCCACATGAGGTGGATCACTCACCAAAGGTGGAATTATCACTCCACAATAAGTGGAAATGATAAAGTAATAACAAGATCACACCATAAAAAGTGGAAATCTCCTACAACACACTATCCCAATGTGGCACAAACACCCAAGTGTCTCATATGCAAACTGCTATGATATGCATGTACCTAAGTAAACTTAAGTAAGGTGTAATAATATCCAACATGAATAAATAATTACACCAACACCCCCCCTTAAGTGCAACTTAGGGGAATGTACTTAAGTCTACAATGCAACTAAGCAATGCAAGATGGGTCTCGGCTACTAGGCCATGTTAGGTACCCATGTACAAATGCACGCAAACCAATGCAATCTCTGATAAAGCAGGGAAAGAGAGAAAAACCCAATGGAAAAAAAACCCTCCCTTAAAAAGAGAGATGAAAACTATATAGAAAGGAACTTTCAAAGAAGTATGAGAAGGACAAAACCCCATGTGAGGAAAATGTCCCCCCCATATGAGAGAAGAAGAGAAAGAAGAGAGACTAGGTAGCCCCCCCTCAATGTAGAATCTGCACCAATGGTAGAAGCTCAAAAATGATTGAAGAAACTGCTCCATGAACGTCGAACAACGTTCCTCCCTTTAGGAAGAAACAAAACCAAAGGTGTATCTATGAAGTCTCCCCAATCATGAAGGGAAGATGTAAAAAAGTTCATGATGAATGAAGTCTTTGAAAACTGCTCAAGTGTCCCCATGTCGATGCTGAAAGTTACCCGTTCCAAAGGTGGTGAACTGCTCCACACTACTGAAAAAGGGACTCCAAGATCTAGTAGAGAAGAATGTAGAACAAGTCCCAAAGACTCACATGTCTCCTCTAAAGATAAAGTGACCTCCTCGAATTGCTGTACAGAAGTATCCACAATCATGTCAACCTCTAAAGAATGATCATGTAGAGAATGCACAAGAGGGTCAGAGTGTTCCCTTGCAACATCAAAGAAGGATCATCTTCATCAAAGAGAAGATGAATGTCATCAATGATGTCTCCCAAATCTGCAATGTAGGACTCCACAAACAAACCTGCAATGTCTGTCAAGTAGTCATCCCAATCAACTGAAGCTGGAAGACATGGGATATTCTGCTGTACTGAATCACAAGAAGGCAAAACTGTCGCACTAGCTGCATCATCAAGTACAATAGGTGGTGTGATATCAATAGGAGGAGATGAAATGCAAGGCTCAAGAACGGGGTCACATGTGAGAGTCCCCAAGTTCAAGTATTCAAAGTTCTCCTTAAAATCTGAATCATCAACATAGGAAGAATCAACCTCATCAATAGGACCAAAGTGTGATAAGGAGTACAACTGAGATGCATAATCAACCACCCCAGTCGCAATGATAGCTCTAGTCTCCAAGTCTCTAATGATAACTGAATCAGGTGTGAACTCCACAGTTTTCCTAGTTGTCCCATGTGTGATTTGATAGATGGAAAGAAGATTGTTTGTCAAGTGGGGTACACACAACACATCATTGAAGGAGTTATCCTCAATGGCAATAGATCTTTTCCCAATCACATCCATGTATGTATGATTGCCCATCAAAATCTGCGGCTTTTGGCAAGGCTCAAATGAAGAGAACATAGACTGCGGAGATGCCATATGATGAGAAGCCCCTGAATCTAGAAGTCATCTCCCTGAATCATGACTTGTAGTAGCATAAAGAGCTTGTCCCTTTCCTTTATCTGTCCCAAAAGAGTGATCCTTTCCTTTATCCTTTTCTTTGGAAGAAGAAGCCGAAGTAGACATTCTAGAAGGTAGGTTGATTTTGTTCTTCTCAAGAAGATGCTTCAACTCATTAATATCCCTCTTGTAACAATGTTGTTCATCATGTCTAGACTTCTTGCAATATGCACAAAAAAGATTGTCCTTAGATTTCCTCTTAGGTGAGGATGTAGAATCACCTTGTTGTGGAGAGGAGGATTGTGCTCCATCTTGTTGTGGTTTAGACTTAGGTTGCTTTTGGTTCTTGCCTTTTCCTTGATTGCTTTGATTTCCTTTGTTAGCCACCAAAGCTTGTGACTTTGAAGATTTGAGAATCCCCATCTTGGTCAACTTAGATTGCTAAAGTATCAACATCTCCGTGAATGCATCAAATGAGGGAGAAGTGTAAGAGGAACCTTGAGCTAACCTATGGGTGTGAAAGCTAGATACAAAGGCTGCATACTCTGAAGGAAGCTTGTCCAACAAGTTGTAAACCAATTGAGCATCCTTTTTGTCAATGCCACAATCCTTTAGCTTTGCCCTTAGCTCATTTGCTTTTGTGACATAATCTTGGATTGTATCAAAATCCTTGGGATCCAATGTTGCGAGTTCACTATCAAGCTTGTAGCCCTTAATCTCATCAACTTGTCCATACAATTTGTCATAAATATCCCAAGCCTCTTTGATTGTAGTACATTTATCAATATGAAAAATGAGGTCATCTGATACATACTTTCTTAATGTTCTAAGTGCCATAGCATTCTTAGTGAGCCATTCAATTTGAGCATTACGATCAGCCTTAGGATCAGGTGGTGCCGTTATAGTTCCATTTACATAATGAATGAGTCATTTTCCCATTAGTTTATTCCAGGCCTTTATCTTCCATGATACATAATTATGAGGAGTTAAAAGTGGAAATTTAGGAGAACCCATAGCACCAAAATGAAAAAAACACAAGATAGAGAGAGGCACAATCACACAAGACACCCCCCCAAATTACTCAATCAAGAAACAACCCCCCCAATGATGATTTGGCATTTTATACTTAGTGCGTGTACAATGGGCCACTTGCAAAAAAAAGCAAGGTGGACTTTTGATTTCAACTTTACAACTTCTCAAAATGAGATATAAGAGACTTCAACAAATACTGCTAGTGATTTAAACTGAGGTCCAAGCAAAAATACAAGTACCAAATAGGCCAAAAATGACCAAATACTGAAAATACAATTTCTACTCAAAATCATTGCAAACTAATGGCAGATTATGAAAGTAGACGAAAAATTATGCACTTTGAAAAAAAATGGCACCTGAAAAGGAGGTCGTATGACCCCAAACGAAGCCTCTAAAGTTGCAAAATCTGGGATTAGACATTTACAGTCATGAAAATCTGCAAATTTTTAAAAATCCGTTCATCAAAATCAGAAAATTCCTCCACCACTGCGAAGAGGACGAAATTCTAGCCCATTTCAAAAAAAATTGCACCAAAAAAGGAGCAAAAATGAGCAAGAAATGGCCATTTGAAGTTGAATTGCAAAACCAAAAAGCCAAATGATAGGGGCCTGCTAAATTTTCAAAAAATTGATGATGTCATCAAATTGCTAGGTTAAATTTGACGGTTGTCTACCCATCACAAAAAATTCGCCTCCCTGCTTGCGTGGCGTCTGTACGGTGACTGTGTGCTGACAGGGTGAATAAAGTGTCGCGTGGCAAGGAAGGCGCCCTCGGGGAAGTCAAGGTCGGCTGGGGAGGAGCTTGGCACCTGAGGGAGCAAGGCCGGTTGCCGACAATTGGAGGATAGAAGCAAAGCACCAGAGGCGAACCGGGACGGCGATTGGTAGCTGACAGTCGGTAGAGGCGGCGTTGACAAAGGAGGCACGAACGACGGCGGACCATACAGCGGTGGTGGTGGCCGGAGGTTGCACGGGGCCGGGAGGACAGGCAGTACGGTGGTCGGGGGGGGAGAAATCCCCCGAAAAAATATATTTTTTTAATAAAACTTTTACAATAATTAAAAAATCTGGGAATTTTAAAATAAATGAAAAATATAGTTCGCAAAATAAAAAATAATTTTTTTTGAAAAATCCATGCAATATATTAGAATAGGCGAAATTTATCCTTCATCAAATATGGCCGAGTTTATACTCAATATTTATGGAAACGGCCTTCCGGACTCAACTGTGATGTTCAAATCGTTGTAGGACGCCCCCCAAAAATGCAAATCCCTAAATCCGAAATTGAAGCCTCCAAAATTGACTAATCAAAGAAGCCCTTTAGGCTCTGATACCATGTGAGATTTTGCCAAGATCAAGATCTCAATGAAAAGTACAAAATAGAAAGACAAAATATTGATAGGAATAAATTGTATTCTATCAAGAGCAAATACTGATCAATTGGATCATCAAAAGTTACATACAATGAATATGAGCCTACTTATATAGGCAAGGCTATATGGATATGTGAGCACACAAACATGACATGCGGCTCAATGAGAAACAAGGGTAGGTAGAAAATAGGTGTGATAGGTAGGAGAAATAATAAAATATTCCACATGAGGTGGATCACCCACCAAAGGTGGAATTATCACTCCACAATAAATGGAAATGATAAAGTAATAACAAGATCACACCATAAAAGGTGGAAATCTCCTACAACACACTATCCCAATGTGGCACAAACACCCAAGTGTCTCATATGCAAACTACTATGATATGCATGTACCTAAGTAAACTTAAGTAAGGTGTAATAATATCCAACATGAATAAATAATTACACCAACACACTGTAAGACTTTGAGCTTGGCTGTAAATCAGATTGCTTTAAAAAAAAGAGGCAAGTTGTGTTGAGAATTTGTGCCAATTCAAGTTGTTATGTGACAACATTTTCTGGAGTTGCATGTGGTGTTCATGGTGTTGAACACGAAGATGTATCTATTAGGCTTTTTGTGGAGACTCTCCAAGGTATTGCAGCTGACTAGTTCTATAATCTTTCGACCGGTTTGATTATATCTTGGGCCACACTTAAAGACAAGTTTGAAGAGAGGTTCGAGCTTGTAGAAGATGTGCATGCATGGATAGCTCTGTTGACTCAAATGAAAAAGGAGTCCCATGAACCCATGCGAGAGTTTGTGGCTAAATTTAACAAGCTGTCTAACAGAATTCCAACTATTGCTCAGCCTACCGCTGAAAATTTGAAGTGTTTCTTCATCAATTCTCAAGTGCCTAAGGTGAGTTTCTTGTTGAGAAGGGTTGTTCCAAGAGACCTTGCAGTAGTGCAAGCCTTAGCAATTGATATTGAAGATGATCTTATCCTTGCTGGTAAGATAAAGATAGAGCCAAATGGGTCCAAAGAAATCTCTTCATTGGGATCATGGGCTACCAAGAGAATAGATCCCATGGTGTAGAGGTTGGCTAATGAGTTGGCTGCCCTCAAAAGGCAAATAGCTCAAGGTGTATTCTCTTCCCATTATAAAGAAGACATTCCAAGGAGGCCGTACCCAAATATTGCTTCTAGTTATGTAGTTGAAAGTCAAGACAAGCTTCCTTCAACTCCAGAAAGGCTTTCTCTTGAGGCACCACCAACAAATGCAGCAGTGGAGGAATTTGAATTTGAACAAAGTGATCTTGTTGGTCTCTTCCAAGAAGAGGAGGAAGCAGACATAGCTGGCGACTCTCAAATCTGGTTTATGCAGTTCCAGAAAGCTGATGAACAAAAAGAGAAGACCATATTGGATACCATGAAGGATACATAACAAGAGGTTGAAGTTCACATTTGCAAGGTGTTGATGAAGGAGGACAATCATGTCATAGGATGTGAAAAGATGGTTTATGAACATAAAGACAATTCTATTTTGGAGTTTGGAGAGTTTGATGAGAGTTGTCATGAAGCAAATTTCAGCTCTCCTATTCAAAAGAGCAAAGAAGATATTGAAGAGGATACATTTTGGGAGTTCTAGTTCGAGATAGTTGTTCACCGATTCTATACGTAACATGCCCACCCTGCTGCCGGGGTAGGGGCGGGTGGGGTAGGAGGAATTAATTAGCCTGCTAGCCCTCCTACTTCGAGGAACCTGCTAGAATCGAGTCGAGCAGTAAATGGCATCAGTTCATTAATGACGCCTGTTAGCCCCCCTCCCCCCAGTTGACTCGGTCGGGCGAGCAGTCAATTTGAGAAGCCCGCTAGCCCCCCTCCACGCTAAAATAGATCTAGAATTGAGCCCATAGAATTGGGCGGGTGAGCAGTCCATAGCCCCTCGACATTTTATGGTAGGGCGAGCCTATAGAATCGAGAGGCATTAATAAACCTGCCCTCGTGCCGTTGCTAGAATCGCCCATAGACTCGGTCGGGGGCCCTCCTCCACTCGATAGTTGGGGGCATAGCATAGCCCTACAATTCTATGGGGGTTATGCTAGCGAGTTGATTAATTAACTCGCCCTACAATTCTATGGGCCCCACACACGCTCATAATTATGCCCCCGTGTGTGGGGAAACTATTGCCTCCCACCCCCATAGAATAATAGGGCGAGATACCCAACTACCATAGAATGTCGAGGGGCTCGGGAACTATAGCTCCCTCCCACCCCGATCTTAGTTCCGGGGGGCCACCCCTTTTTTCCTCCCACCCCTAGGCGGGTGAGTTTAGCTAATTGAGAGTGGGTTGGGCCCCTAAAATTCTATGGCGAACTACCCAAGATGAAGTCAGTGTGAGAAGGAACTAACTGGCAAATATAGATGCATGGGATGTGTGGACGTGAGCCAGGTGGAACGATAGAACCATAGTATTGGTCAATGTAGATCAATAGTGCCGTAAGTTCCTCTAATCCGTCAGTGGTGGGTCGAATAATACATTGAAGGGTTGGGGTGACATTCGAGAGATCTAAGTATGATGAAAGCACTCCTTCCTTAGCTAGGGAGTTTTTCACTTAACCCTTAATTCCATTCCTAACCTAGGGTCCTAACCCAAGAGGTTCTCCCATCAGGGCCCAACCGACGGGAGAAAGAGGTGGAACATCACTATCAAGAGTAAACCCTCTTGATTCTCGCTCGATTGTTAGGGGTGAGGTTGGTGAACCGTTCCATATTCGTTTTATCAGCGGCAATGAGCAATTAAGTAGAGGGGTGGGCCCTACTATTCTAAGGGGGTGATAGATTTGGATCAATGAATAAACAAACTTATATGCCCGGCCTACCCTGGCTACCAATAATGGATTTGGCTCCTCTTCTCCCCCCTATCCACGGCCCTTATTCATTATTATAGGCCAACTTATGCTTTAATGTGTAAACTGCCGCCGCCTGGTGAACCTTGGTAACTTGATTCGAATTTTGACCCAATTGCTTCATCCGCGCTTCGTCAGAAATTCGGATTATTATGCTAAAGAAAGGGGATGTGTAAATGTTGAGTTTCTTTTCCTACCCCTTCCGCCAGTGTTGGTTTAGTCAAAGTCCCACCCAATATTGAGTAAGCTTACTAATATATAAAGGGAAGTCAGCATATGGAGAGTGCTTTATCGGAGTTGCATGAATCGATTGTAAAGCAATAGATAGTTGGCATAAGAAGACCAATATCTATCAAGGGCACCGCCCCCTTTAGAATAGTAGGGATAACCGTCCAAACGTCAGCTAGTGCATTATCCGAGGAATCAGCTGCTTCCCTTAAGCAATAGGCCGGGGCCGTGCCTCCGATTCGGGCTCAATTAGCTGAACTCAATTGCCAATATATAGTGTAGGGGCACCTGGCCCCCCTGCTCTTAGAATAATGTGAAATGAGGCCGACCGAAGTTAGTGCCGTTTTCTATCCTATAATACCGACCACATGCTGAGGAAGAGCGCCCTTTCTTGACTCACGTTTAAATGGCTGGCGGCATTTGGAATGCTACTGTAAAGTGGAAAAATCGAACCCTAGTTGTTCTCCCCTCCCCAACTCCGAGGAGAGAGAAGGGAGAGTCACTAGGGTTGATGGTTTTCACTTAGGAGAGACTTTACATTCAAAAGAGGGGTTGAAACCCACAAGATCCAATCCCACGCAATGCAAGATTGGATTCTAAATGAGTTTCAAGGGTTAAGATATCAAGGATACCCTCTTTTGTAAAGAAATGTAGATAGAAAGATTGAACTAGGAATGCATGTAAAGTAGGAAAGATTCGCTTATAAACAGAGATAGGGATATGAGATGAAGCTGCGGACCTGGAATTAGCAGTAAAATGTCGAGACGGTGCTGTTCTGCAAATTTGAGCGAAAGTTGACGGGACGATGGCGCTCGGCGTGCACACGGTCCTCCGAAAAATCCGTGAAACGAAGGGGGATCTGTTCGTCTCTGCACAAGGATTCCAGATCTTCAATTACAGCTGCGTACCTGCAACCTACACACAGAAAAGAGAGGACGATTGGGGGGTTAGGGATGAGGGGTTTGCCTTTAGGTCAAACCCCGGTTTTGGAATTAACCAAGAAATGAGAATGCTGTAAATGTAAATGTTTGTAATGTAAACAAGTATTGATTCCTTGTTGTAAGAATGCTTGTATTCTTACATGCGAAGGTGTAATGTATGTAGTATGTAATGTGTTGTAAGTGATCTCCTCTTCAATGGTTGAATCCTTGTCTTGAATGCAACACTTAGCCTTGAATGGAGGCTTAGAATACTCAATTGCTTGAAGGAATGCTTGAATGCTTGAATATTTGAATATCGCTTTCGCGCCTTGCTCACATATGTCCTCCTCCCTTTTTGAGAGAGGAAATGTAGTTTATGTACTTGTCAATTAGGGCTGATAGACTGATTTTCCCGACCTTAGGCCGACCTAGGAAGATTATTTTCCAATTTGCAAACTTAAAGACCCAAAGCCCCATAAGAGACCGGGCCCAAAATAGGGCCAGGGACCAGGGCGCTGGGCGCCATGGTCCTGGGGGACCAGGGCACTGGGCGCCCTAGCCTTGAAGGACCAGGGCGCTGGGCGCCATGGTCCCACCTCCAGGGACAGCAGGGTGCAAGGAGGATCAGGCCAGGGTGCTGAAAAATGCAGTTTTTGGTGTCACAAGCAGGTTTCGGGGTCTCCATTCAGGTTCCGTGTTGCATCGCCATCGTGAAGACCCAAATGTAGTCGAAATTGCAAGTGTCGCAATTTTAGGACGCTACATTTAGCCCCCACTTTAGCGGGAGTATAAGCGTACGCCAATACTTCCGGTAAAGTACAAGGAAACAACATTGAAAAACTTTCACCACGTCAAGGAGGCAAGATGCACCAAGCCCCCAGTGGACTAAGGATCTTACGACTTCGATTGACAAAGTAAAAGGGAAGATCATGAGGGAGAACCATGACTGTCAGTAGTAAGGTTCCCTCACTATGAGTCATGCAAGAAAGATATCAAAAATTTTCAAGGCAAAGCTAAATTTGTCAAGAAATTTTCAAGTATCTTGAAAAGATATGAACGGGATGTATGCCCCCCTACGTTAAAGCGATCGCACACGCCTCACCGGGGGTGATTGCTTTAAGGTAGTGATACATATAAGAAATGAGAAAGGAGCACGTTATCACAAGGATTTAGCCCCCAAGTGTGAGATAAGCCCAAGGATAATAGACACAAAACACAAAGCACAAGGTGACTTCGCTTTCCTCGGGGTCAGTATGCTGTATGATAATTCATGTATATCATATGTATGTATGCATAATTGTTCTTCATTCCCCAATCAAGGAAGGTCACCTAGAAGAAGGGAACACATGTGTCTTTTGAGTCAACATGAGAGAGACCAAAAGAGATCTCAATGCTTTGCATCGTCCTCAAGTAGACAACACTAAGGACAACAAATAGAAGAATGAGAATAACACATAGAAGAAGTAACAAAAGAGATCAAGAGAGGAGGAGGGAATCTGCTGTGCTAATGAAACTAGTCTAGCACGTCATCTACCCCCCGATCTTGTTGATCAATATTTCGGGAAGGTAGGAGACACGCTAGAGGAGGAACATCCAACACAGCAGATGGAGCTATCACAAGATCCAAACAAGGGCTATGTTCATGTTCCGAGCCACGTTGTTCTTGTCTAGGAGCTAGGACAAGTGCTTTAGAAAATGCGTTAGATAAATGATTATCAACATCAACATATTCATATTCACTATCAGAATGAACAGGAGTAACATTTTCATCATGAATAACATTTTCATCCATATCATCATCAAGATTTATAAAAATAGGATCTTTAACTCGCACAGGATCAAGACCATCATGCATCTTATGTTTAGGAGATTTTGGCTCAATTGTCGGCTGAGGAGAAAATGGAATAATACTAGCTGAAGGTGTTTTTGGGGATTGCAAAGTTTGAGAAGCAGCTGCCTGAGCTCTAAGACGACGCTTTCGTCGGCGTTCACGTGCAGAACGATTTCGTCTAGTCTTAGTAGGAAGTTGCGAAGATTGAGGAGGAGGAATGTTCTCATCCTTATCACTTGGGTGTTTAGGTTGTGGTCTCTTAGGTTGAACAATAGGAGAAGAGGAAGGTCTCTTCTCTCCATAAGAGGAAGGAGGAGGAACTGCTCCATACAAAGGAGGAATATTTGGTTTAGGAAGGAGACGAAGCCCATCATGACGAGGAGGCATAGGTCTACTTTTAGGAAGTTTATTAGATATAGGCATAGTCACATCCATAGGGATGGGTTGGGAATCTTCTTGAGGAAAGACATTAGTTTTATCTTTCAAAGGAAGAACTTCCTTCTCAAGAATGATAGGAATATCAAGTTTGGGTGTTCTAGGCTCACTTAGAGATAGGATCATATCTTTTTTCCACTTTTGATAAGATTTGAAAAGATGATCACTTCGCGGAGGAAGAGATTGGAATTGTTTAGGCCAAAAGTAATCAATAGGAACGCTAGAAGTTCTTTCGGCTGGTTTAAAGAGACTATGATTGACAGTAACAACTTCGCCATTATGGGGAAATTTCAAGCACTTGTGGATAGGAGAAGCAATAGCTTTCATGGAAGATAGCCAAGGATAGCCTAGCTTCACACGAAATTGTTCGGACGATGGAATAATAGCAAAGCTCATATCAAGGGATTTGTTATGGACCTCAATAGGTAATGTAATAGAACCAATTGCAGGAGAAGAAAATGCATCAAATAATTTCACAACCACATTTGTTTCGTCATAGATCACTTGATTCAATTGCAAAGTAAAAAGAAATTCTTCAGTAATGACATTAATCATACAAGAAGGATCAATAAGCACTCCACGACAAGGTGTATTCTTGATTTTTGCAACTATATATAAAGGACCATCAGGTGCCTTGATAGTTTCACTGGAATCAAATGTGATGGAAGGTTCTTTAGGGATTTTCTGTTGCTCCACAAAGTTAATCACATTCGGAGTCATAGACACGAGATCATCAGGTGAGACAGAGGAATTAGTAGTATCAATCGCATTAGAGGTATGAGAAGGCAATGGATCAATGAAAATCTTAAGATTTTGGTTAGGAGGAGCTACAAATGTGTTGCCTTTATCATTCACACCAGAAACAGAGATAGTATTATTATCAATCAAATCTTGAATTTTACCTTTTAAAGCAAAACATTTTTCAGTATCATGCCCAGGATGACGATGAAATTGACAAAAAGATTTGTTATCAAAATAGGGTGAATTAATCTTTGCAGGATCTATTTGCCTTGTAGGAGGAAGAGTAAGCACATTTTGTTCCAATAACTTATTCATAATACTATGCAATGATTCATTCAAAGGAGTAAACTTTCTTTCTTTCTTGAAAAACTTAGAAATAGGAAGCACACCTGATGCTGCATTCACATTGTTGTTGATGATGTTTTCATTGAATTTAATGGACTCTCTGTTCGGTTTAAACTTCCCAAATGGTTGTTGACTACTATCACCCTTATCACTCGGAGCCATAGGATTTGCTTGTTCCATTTGACTCACAGTCAGTTGATAATTGTGAAGAGTTGCGCACAACTGTTGGAAAGAAGTAAACTCAGAAAACAAGAGTTTTTCTCTAATATCTTTTTGTAAATTAGAAATAAAGATTCTTTGAACATCATTGTCAGGCACTGGAAAGGAAACTTGAGCATACAAATGCTTATATCTACCAATGAAATCAGTCACTTTTTCTTTAACACCTTGTTTACAATGCATTAAATCAATCAAAGTAACTTTAGGACTTATATTGTTTTGAAATTGTTGAATAAAAGCATTTGCAAGTTGTTCGAAAGAAGTGATAGAATAGGAAGGCAACGAGCAATACCATTGTAGGGCTTTATCTCTTAATGTTCTAGTAAACAGTTTTGCAAGCAACCTTTGGTCATAAGCAAAATCGGTACATATTGTTTGAAAGGTCTTAACATGTGTTAGAGGATCACCCTTACCATTATAAAGCTCCAAATGCGGAATTTCAACATGTTTAGGGGGAATAGCTCGGACAATGTCAAGAGAAAGTGGGCTCGCAACATCAAATGTGGGCACACTAAACTTAGATTGATTCATAGAGGCAATTTGTTGCTGTAAAGAAGAGACAGTTTGTGCAAAATTGTTAATGGTCGCTTCAGTCGAAGAGTTCATATTAGACGTGTTAGATTGTGATGGAGGTGTTATGTTATTGAAAGAAGGTAGAGAGTGAGGTGGTGGGACACTATGATAGTTAGTCATAGGAGATGATTGGAAAGGAGGAACACTACAAGGAGGAATGGAATGATTAAATGAATTGCCCCCTTGCATCATGTTTATTTGTGGAGATATAATAGGAACACTCATTGAAGGAATGAATGAAGAAGTTGGATTTAATGAAAGAAGAGGGTTGATTGAAGAAGGAGGATTGCCCCCATGACTGGTGATCATAGGAGGAATGTCTTGTGTTGAAGTAGTCATTATGTTTGATGTAAAAGTAGGTATACTAGCAATAGGAGTTGTCAAAGGAATAGAATGATTAACTTGAGTAGGAGGTTGTGTATAACCTAA
Source organism: Cryptomeria japonica (assembly GCF_030272615.1). Classification (NCBI taxonomy): domain Eukaryota; kingdom Viridiplantae; phylum Streptophyta; class Pinopsida; order Cupressales; family Cupressaceae; genus Cryptomeria; species Cryptomeria japonica. The sequence continues at coordinate 507,018,315 of NC_081405.1, read as the reverse complement.
AGTTTCGGCACAACTCTTCATAGGCATCACATTCGAATCCACAATGTGTGCAATACCACGCAAAATATCAATTCCATTCTTATCACTTTGAACCATACGTTTTAGACCCTCAATTAAGGAAAGAGGTCCACTATCAGGGTATTCTTGAGACATCCATTGTCGAAAATCATCAAATTGGTTATCCAATTTCGAAAGTTGTTCTACAGAAACCTCATGGAGAGCTTCTTCATCATTAAGAGGATTAGAGGAATTACCCATGTCCTCGTTAAAAAGGCCATTCAAATTAGGTTCCATCTCCTCAGTAATTAAACCTTGGAAAGACTTAATTCTAAGGCTTCGTCTAACGGGAATAGTGTAAGTAGGGCTTATTGTTGTAAAACTCATGCACTAAAGAGAGAGAGAAGATTTTGAATTTTAGAGGTAGCAAATTTCAATAAAATCAGCCAATCTCCTAGATTTAAGTTGTAAAATGCAATCAGGACAATCTCCCGAAATTTCGCAAAAAATGTCCGGGACCGTGGCGAACGGAGTGCACACGGTCCTCGCAACTTTTTTCGAAATTTTCAGGGATGAAAGTTATGATGATTTTAAAGCTAATCTGAAAAAATTGAGTGATTTTACGATCTGTAGATAGGCCAAATTAAAGTTGTAATCTCAAAATTGAACCCTACCAAGATTGTTGAAAAATGCAAAATTTGAATTTTGAAAAAGAGAGGGAAACTGAAATTTTGAATTTTATGATTTTAGAGGGAATACTGAAAGCAATGCAGGCTTTGAAATTTAAAAGTTGACTCGATTTCATGCAAAATTCGAATTTGAAAGTGGAAATCAAGGTTGTTGCAATTAAACACTTAATTTCAAAAGTCACAAACTGCAAAAATTTGAATAAAGCACTGAAATTTTGAATGAATGCCAACACACTTTTCAGATGTAGGACTGTAAGAAACACAATTTTGATAGGAATTTTAATTTCAACGATTTTTGAATGATTAAAAGCCTCAATCCAAGCAATCGCTAGACCAACTTTGACTTTAATTTTGAAAGTGTTAAAATTGATAAAATCAGCCAAAATTCTGGATTTTAGCAGAAAAATACAATAAGATCTAGCTCCCGAAATTTCGGAAAAAATGTCGGGGACGATGGCGCTCGGGGTTCACACGGTCCTCGCAACTTTTTTCCAAATTTTCAAGGATGAAAGATATTGTGATTTTATTGCGGAATCCAAAGTTACAGCCGATTTGGAGGTGTTTTGATCAGTGAAATTATCAGTCAAAGGTTGAATCAAGGAGGTTTTAAAAATTAGGGTTTTGACACTTAACCACTTAATTTTCAAAATTAAAGCACAAATATGAATTGACAATTTATAATAGAAGGGTAGATCTGAAACCAGCATTAACAATTAAACATTTCACAAGTTTAATTACTAAAAAGAAAATTTTAGGGTTTTTGTGCAATTAGCCTCTAAAATTTGCAAAAGATCAAACATGGAAATGTAATTAAGGAAACAAAATTTTCAGATCTAACCATGAATAATCAGAATGAGGATGTTCACGTCGGGTTCACCAAAATGTAAAGCGGAAAAATCGAACCCTAGTTGTTCTCCCCTCCCCAACTCCGAGGAGAGAGAAGGGAGAGTCACTAGGGTTGATGGTTTTCACTTAGGAGAGACTTTACATTCAAAAGAGGGGTTGAAACCCACAAGATCCAATCCCACGCAATGCAAGATTGGATTCTAAATGAGTTTCAAGGGTTAAGATATCAAGGATACCCTCTTTTGTAAAGAAATGTAGATAGAAAGATTGAACTAGGAATGCATGTAAAGTAGGAAAGATTCGCTTATAAACAGAGATAGGGATATGAGATGAAGCTGCGGACCTGGAATTAGCAGTAAAATGTCGAGACGGTGCTGTTCTGCAAATTTGAGCGAAAGTTGACGGGACGATGGCGCTCGGCGTGCACACGGTCCTCCGAAAAATCCGCGAAACGAAGGGGGATCTGTTCGTCTCTGCACAAGGATTCCAGATCTTCAATTACAGCCGCGTACCTGCAACCTACACACAGAAAAGAGAGGACGATTGGGGGGTTAGGGATGAGGGGTTTGCCTTTAGGTCAAACCCCGGTTTTGGAATTAACCAAGAAATGAGAATGTTGTAAATGTAAATGTTTGTAATGTAAACAAGTACTGATACCTTGTTGTAAGAATGTTTGTATTCTTACATGCGAAGGTGTAATGTATGTAGTATGTAATGTGTTGTAAGTGATCTCCTCTTCAATGGTTGAATCCTTGTCGTGAATGCAACACTTAGCCTTGAATGGAGGCTTAGAATACTCAATTGCTTGAAGGAATGCTTGAATGCTTGAATATTTGAATATCGCTTTCGCGCCTTGCTCACATATGTCCTCCTCCCTTTTTGAGAGAGGAAATGTAGTTTATGTACTTGTCAATTAGGGCTGATAGACTGATTTTCCCGACCTTAGGCCGACCTAGGAAGATTATTTTCCAATTTGCAAACTTAAAGACCCGAAGCCCCATAAGAGACCGGGCCCAAAATAGGGCCAGGGACCAGGGCGCTGGGCGTCCTAGTCCTGAAGGACCAGGGCGCTGGGTGCCATGGTCCCACCTCCAGGGACAGCAGGGTGCAAGGAGATCAGGCCAGGGTGCTGAAAAATGCAGTTTTTGGTGTCACAAGCAGGTTTCGGGGTTTCCATTCAGGTTCCGTGTTGCATCGCCATCGTGAAGACCCAAATGCAGTCGAAATTGCAAGTGTCGCAATTTTAGGACGCTACAGCTACAGGTTAAACCTTTTCCCCGCAATCAAGATAAAGCCATCAACCGCCCTACTATTATAAGGGAACCTATGAATAGTCGGCCCGTTCAAGTGAGCGAATAATCTTACCAATCGAATCCCCGCGGGCCGATGCCACTGAAATAATGGGGATATAGCTAATACAGGACCGCTATGATTGATCCTGCGAGTGCATGGATCTCGAAAGGCATTAGTGCGAATAGTGAAACCACTCCTTTCATAAAAACAACTCTAATAGCAGCGGTCGGCCCTTTAGCTGCCCTTCAAATAGTAGGGGCAAGCTGAGTTATGGCATTCCGTGTGTTACAACCCTTTTGAATGATAGAGGGCCGGCCTACTAAATTGATAAGGCGAGAGCACTGCATGGAGAATCACTCGTGCCTACGGTTATCAAGCACACTGAAACTAGAGAAAGAGCGTACCTGCTTTATATAGTGCCAGGGGTGATAAAGTAAGTGCTGTTTTCACTAGTTTCAGAGAGCTATACTCCAACCCCCTCTTATTAAATCCGTGTGGTGAAGCAGCTGTGCATAGTATGAAATCCGAACTATGGCACCTATCAGAGCCAATCCTCCTGGTTAGTTACTCCTAAGAGCGCTTGCACGAATATGCTGAGACCGAGAAAAGTTCTTATCTAGTGCCGGGGCAGGAGTTGGCCCTACTTATTATTGAAATTCGAGAGGCCTAACTATTATCGTTAGGGGTGGATAGGTAGGTAGGCATGCCCCATCAATGAATATCAATGAATAAGAGCCGCCCTTTTATCCAATCGAGAGGCGGCGGCATGAATCGAACCATGGATCGGGTTTCTTCCAAAGTCTATTTAAGCAGCCCTCCCTCTCGATTCCCCCCCTGGGGATTAGGGGATAATAGTAGCGGAGGGAAGTATAGGTTCAAAAAAAGCTGCTTTCACTTGGCTCTTTCCACCCCCCACCTAATAAGGAATTCCAACTAGAGCCCTCTCGCTCGATTTATTCGAGGATCAATAGTCCATCTTGAATTCCACCCCCATATAATTTTAGGGGCCTTTCCACTCCTCTTTCCCACCATTCGTTGTTGTGATTTCAGGTAACGGACGGATATAGTATAGGTGCCCACCCCAAGTCCTTCACTACTATCCCCTTTCAATAGCTTGCTCTAGCGTATCTATGCCATTTCCCCACCTATCCGGGCGTGTGCTTCGTCCGAGAGCTCCAGTCAAGCCCCCTTAGAATAGTAGGGCCGCCTACAATTCTATGGGGCATCTCATTGATCGAATGCCCATAGAATAGTAGGGGGGGACCTGCACGGTAACTTCATTACCATGTTTTCACACCGTCCACCAGGAGCCCTTTAGAATAGTAGGGCAAAACTATTGATCCGGATGTCTAGATAGTCACCGAGGCTTGACTGGAGATGGATGTGCACTCCTAAAACAAAATAGATCTATTTATGCTTTGGCATAATGTGCGGGAGTGACGGCAGCACCGGAGAACGGAGCAAGCCCATAAGGTAATGCATGCACCGGAGGCTCCGCGGGCGTATATCAGAAACATGGTTAGGACCGCCTTTCTTATTCTTTTGGTATAGTAATGCCGCAAATATGACGATTCCAATCCACGGTTCGATCTAGCCCCTACTATTCTATGGTGGAGGGGGTGGGTGGGAGGATATAATGGAGTGGCCTAATGACGAAATATTGAGCGGAATATATGTATGTGTCGGCATGTTAGCTGAGATATATGCATGCGGGTGGCTTAGCTACTCCACCCTTTATTCATCTAAAGCTAAACCTTTCCCTTTATTCATTTCGAGCCCGGCGGCGGGATGATCTATCTAAGAAATGACTTCAACCTCACTCACTATAGCTCCCACCCCGGCCGCAAGCGAGCAATTCTCTCGACGTTTCTCTAGGACACTGCGGAGGTTGATACGAACCACAAAGGCGGCGTTCAAAGTATGATTCCCCATTTATCAGTAAGTCGCAACTCATTCGGGTCCGGTAGATCAACCCTCCATCCCCAGCAAAGGAAATTGGAGTTCAGGTTCCATTTCGACTGCACCAGCAAGCATTTCCTCTCGGCTTTGCGTGCACTTCATTCTTTTCTCATTCACACGCGGCTTACAACGCATCTATCTATCTGGATGAGGTAGTTCGCATCTATCTATGCCTACATGTTTAGAGCAGTCATTCTTCCTTGGGATACGAAATATCGATTTCACAAGCATCCGGCCGTTCAAGCAACGTGAAGACTGAGTCCACGAATATATGGGGGGGCGAGATCTTCTATTCTGATTAGGCACATCAAGATTTGCTAGATTCAATGGCTGATGCCCCCATAGAATTGTAGGGGATTTGATCGGTATTTCACTGCTCCGAGCGAACGATATTAGTCCATGATCTGAAGATGAATCCTGAGGTGAGACCAACACTGACTGGAAAACGAACGGTGAGGGCCGAGCGAGATGTTCGTTGATGGAATCGATTAGTTAATATGCATGTCTTAGTCTACTGATATGTATTCGGTCCCCACTCGAAGCTTTGAAGCAACTATTTAGAAAAACATTTTTCTATGTGGTTCGATCGTTCGCTAATTGCAAAAAAACCGTGAGGTCACAAATTAGGCTAAAGAACCGGGCGGCAACTAATCAATTTTCCTTAATAGTTGATTCTGCCCCACCCTTTGTTGTTTTCTGGAACCTAAGTCCGAATAGTTGAGAGATTGCTTGTTACTTCTCTAGTTGATAAATAGTTACTGAAATAGGCTCTTTGGCATAGTTTAGTAAGCCCTACCCAACTCGTTACGATAGAACGGGGGTGGGTGGGAGGCCCTTTAGCCCCCCACAATTCGAGATACTGACTACCTATAGAATGGTAGGGGCCCAACTATAGCTTCCTAATTGAATATACAATTATTATTGGGGGGGCCGGGGATCTTAGTTGCGGGTGGGCGAATCTGGATTATTACCGCTTAGAATCGATGATTTCACCGGCAAGTCAACGTGGAGAAGGGAGAAGGCAGTTTTGAAGAGAAGGATTACCCATGACTAGAGTAGCATTATTTGTATCTTTCCCTCCCATTATTATGTAAGTAAGGCAGTAATGGTTATCCCTTACCCGAACCCCACTTCTTATATGGAAAATGTTGGATCCAGAAGGAGGGGTAAACAAAATGATGTACATAGAGCCTCATGATGGCTTGGGTTGCCCTACAATTCTATGGGAATTAAAAATCCTTTCCATTGTAGTAAAAAGAAACCTCATTGCCCGATTAGTGGGCTGCCTTTTCTCCCGCTATCAAATGGAAGTGGTTAACACGTATAGAATAGACCAGTTACATGCTTGAATCAATAAAGTAGGGCACTCGACACCCAGCGATCTGTTCATACACGTATTAACAACTGGATAGAATCAAGAGAGATCGATCTCGGGTCGCGATAGGTGGATTGATGCTTAGATAGACAGATTGAAAGATGAAGTATGGCTGCCGCCATAAGGCCAATTTTCCGCCGCCCCTACGGGCTAGCAGGCTGATTAATTAAGGGTGGGTGGGAGGTGATTCATCGAGATCGAACCGCAAGTACATATTCGTGGCATCAAATGTGCAGTTGAGGGGCCAATCGAAACCCCCCTTATTATTATGGTTCAGTTTGGGATCTTCAGTAAGAATAAGAAAGCTCGCCATCGAAGCAATCAAGCAAAAGCGAATTGACCTCGTAGGGGAGAGCTCTTCTGTCATCTTATCCCATCTATCGGGTGTAGAAGCAAATCCTAGATGCCACATTTCTTCACGATTGGTTCTGCACTCCAGATGTGGGTCAGCTATTACGTTAGGCAGGAGGTTCAGTCATGAAAAGGGGAGTCGAAGGCGGTCCTGCTCCGGAGTTACAAGTAGTGTGCTCTTGAGAAGTTACCCTACGGAATAGAATAATAAGGATTATTAAAGCTAGCCTTAATTGGGGCCTCTATTTGAAAGCCAGCAACCAATAGCGCTTACACTTTGAATATGGTCTTGATCGAGTCCCGTTATAGACAAAATTAGAACAATCGTTCAGTCTCTCTCATTTCGGCCAGGGATGTTGGTGTTGCGCTAAGCTGGAACTTGCTCATATACGTGAAAGTAATCATGGGGCCTGTTAATAAGCCGCCGCCTATTTATGAAACCGTGGTCTCGAATAGAAAAGATGAGAATAATCGTTCAGCCTCTCTCATTATAGGTAGCAGTCTAACGTCTCTTTCTTCCTTCCTTTAATAAAAAGCCTGGCAATAAAGAGACTAGCAAAGGAAAGAATCCCTCAACCCATATAAGCCGGATTGAGCCCGGCGCCTCCCCCAACTTAGAATAGGTTAATCGGGTAGTCAATTTAGCCAGCCCTACTTCTAAATGTTTCAATTAATAGGGGGCTTCTATATTGAAATCCCTGGGATTATAGATAGCTTATTGTTGTTGTTTAATTACTTTCTTTGATGGCGATCTCTAGCTCTTATTTGCCCTACTATTTGAAGGGGTTGATCGACCAATCAAATAGTACTAAAGAGGGTGCCTTGGAGGTCGGGTGCAGAAATGGCTATCTCAAGCCCGATCTCCTTCAACCGACCCGCCCCCTGCTTCAATGCACTCAACCTCGATGATTTGAGGCCCAATCCGTTCCTTCTGTTTCAAAAATCCATTCCTTCCCTCTAGAAGACTATGCTGGCACGAAGAAGCTATATGGTCGAGGTGATTTGAGGACTGCTGGGAGGGGGGCTCGATATTGGGGGGCTAAAGGACTGTGGTGACAGGAGATTTAGGGCCGTCTTCCATGAGATCGGTCGAGTACATTCCAACTATTAATGGGCAGGAAGCAGTTCGAACCAAGACCCACTTCCTCTACCCGCACCTACATTTGCTGCGGAAGATCAGTCAACCCTGAACCTTGGATAATCGGAGAATGGGTAACTTTGATGTCCCAACTTCGGTACATTGCTACAGGGGGAAAGACTATGGCATTTTGATGGAGAAGGGCTACTATTCTTACCATAGTCGGGGCCCGTAGGGTTGGGTGGGGCTCGATAGTTGAGAAACTGTTGCTTATTATGTTTTCTATGAGAATCTCGTCACCCACTATTGAGACTGAACAAAGGAGAGCAGAGTTTTTTAGGGAGAACTATTGATGATAGGAAAGCTATTGATGATGACAGGCGCTTGCTCGAAGTGAAAGGAGGAGGAAATCGAGAAATCGAACCATCTCTCCATTGATCCCCCTTCAAATAGTAGGGGGTTTGGCGGGCAACCGGAGATAGAACTTTCTTGTAGGGTGGGGGGGCCGCTCCTCCTATCCGTATCTCTGTCTCTCTTTCTGTCTCTGTCTCGATGCATCGATGCTCGGTTGCTTGCTTCCTTCGGTCCTTGCATGCTTGGTTCGGTCGCTTGCATCCATCGGTGCTTGTCTACTTGTTAGGGTGGGTGCCTGCATTGGTTCGGTGGAGTGAATCGAAGAGAAAAAGGAAGGACCTCCCTCCCACCCATGTTACGTATAGAATCTGGCCCCAGCCGAGCCATTGTAGGGCTTGACTGCAGCCCGCTACTTTGACGCTAGTCTCGCCCTTTAGCATAGAATTGCGGGCGAGACAATTAATCAGTCAATTAATGAACCCCCAGCCGGGGCCCTCCTCTAATTAGAGTTGCTAGCCCTACTATTCTAAGGGCAATTATAGTTGCATTTATCAGTGCCCTACTATTCTATGGATAAGCCTGCTAGAATAATATGAAAAAGGGGCCGAATAGTAGGGGCCCCCCTTTAGGATAGTAGGGTCACCCAAAGCTTCATCAGAATAATGGCAGTGGCCCTACTATTCTAAAGGGTTCCAGTTCGAAGAGTACGTAAACCCCCAGCCCATATGAGTTTGGCATAGCTCATACATTAAGCAGGTGGTTTATGCCCACTTTAGGAAATTGCCATGTGCTCATAGATCATCATTACTCGGATTAGGATCTTGGATCTGTGATTGGAACTAACTATGCTCCGGTAGTTACTGTCTCTATTTCCGTTACCTATGTTCACGTTGGTGCTTCTTTCGACTTAGTCTCTGTCCCAACCCCCGCCGAAGCTTCTGGTCTCGGATCAACAAGGTCTGCTTAGGTAAGCTACGGGAACTGGAATTGCTTTAAAAAGATCCACTGGTGCTGATTCACTAGCGTCATCAGCTAGCTCTGCAATGTCGAACTCCCAACCGGAGACCCTGCTATAGTCTATACTGCCTCTTCTTTTGCTGCGGGATCTTAGGTTGGGGTTTTAGTCTCCTCGAATAGGCTTTGCTACCTTTGTCTCTGGTGCCAAAACAGTCACTTATACTAGGGCTCTCTCTGCTACTGGGTGATCAACCACCTCCTATGTCCCTACAAGTGGTGCCTGATAAACCCGATCAACCGGGTCTTCTTATGCAACTACTAGTGCTGTTACTGAAATTGGTGGTGCTTTCATTCGGTCTGCTGGGTACGGATCCAAAACTGGAATGGGATCTTCAACCCCATAGAATTTGAGGGGCCTCCCACCCCGATCTTGATGTGCTACTAGTAATGGTGCTGATTCGGAAGCTACTACTGTTGGTAGATTAACGAGGACTGGGGTTGGTTCACGGTTAACAGGATCGGGATCCACGGATTCAAGGTAAACAATTGAAGCTTGGTCAACTATTTATGGCTTCGCCCTCTACATAGGAACCCTGCGGCTGAAACTCCTTACCTCACCTTTGCTCTCTCTACTTCCTTTCTCGTGGCAAAAAAACTCCTCGATCTCTATTTGTCAATGGCAGGGATACTTTCACTCAATCAATGAGGTCAACTTCTTAAACAATTCGAGATACCTCTCCGAGCGGGGAGCCCATATAAAACTATAGAAAGGGGGGGGGCTAGAGAATTCCCCTACTATTCTAAGGGGCTAGCCCTACTATTCTAAGGGCTAGCCCTCCTATTCTAAGGGGCATGCAGGGTGTTCATGGGGAATTCTAGTTCTAGTGGAATTGATTGAAGAAATCCTGATTGATGCATTCCTATCCCGCCTCGGGGTTTATGAGGCCCAACCAATGACTGGTGGCGGACCAGAACCGGAAGAAGAGAAATCATTTCCTCTTATTACGCCCTACTATTCTAAAGGGCGACTGACAGCTATACAAGGGAGTGGGATACCGACTTGACCGCCACAGGAGATACATGGAAGTTACGATTCGATCGATGAACCTTCCCTCCAATCCCGATCCGATCCCCAACACTAGGATATTTGGGACCGACCCGGAGATATGATCCGATTCTATTGCTTAAACGATATGGTGATGAACACTTGGGATTGAGGAGAGAATAGGAGAACCCATCGGTTCCACGAGATATGGAGCTAGCTAACTCCACCATAGAATAGTAGGGGCCCACCCCATAAGTGGGACATCAACCCATGGATGGAACTGAACCCCACACCCTGGAGCAATAGCCATAGGCGATAGGGATCAACCGAAGGCGACTCAACAACCGATGGCATGGCAGGGGATCGATCCATAGAATGAATAGCCTCAGAACTATAGTGGGGAGGTTGGAAGCAAGGCCCTACTTTCTATAGGGATCCGAGCTTTGATGCAACGATCCCCATAGAATTGTAGGGCAATCAAGGGGAGGTTCGGCGGATGTGACAACGAGATTTATAAGAGATGCGGATAGGCATGGAGGAGAATGAACTGATGTTGATCGATCGACCAGAGATGGAGACATGATTCTCACAACAGATAGGATGCGCGGATAGGGCGATCGACGGATAGAGACGAAACTCGAGACAGGAACGGGATGCATCCATGAAGAAGGGATGGACGGGCCAGGAATTGAGCCAAGATCTGGGCCTATAAGTGATAGACCCACTATATACGTATAAACATCCGAACCTTCCATTCTACCATCCATGAATAGAAGTGGAGGCGAGATTCCATGACATGGAGAAGAGATGGGACCTGGAATGGGATGCATGCATGGGACCGCACCCCAATCGATAGCATCGATCCGGGTGGTCGGATCGCCCTACTATCTATAGGCTATGCAAGGTGGCATTCCTCTTTTTGAACGAATTATTGTTCGCACTTAGTCTCCTCCTCCCACCCCCCCCCCAGGGGGACGTTGATTGCCCGAAAATTGATCGATTTGGGGAGGGCCCGCCACCAACTAGGAGGGAGGGCCCCTACAATTCTATGGCCCTACAATCGAGCTACAAGAAAAGAAACCGGGACTTATACAATTCTGGAGTGGGGGGCCCAGAGAAAGCTCGTTTTGAAACGCCCGCCCCGCTGCTTTATTATTAGCCGCCCATAGAATGTCGAGGGGCAGCTTTAATTCATAAGGGCGGGCCCCCTACTCTCGAGAAATTGAAGGCAACCACTCGCCAGCCGGAAAAGGGAAACCATAATAGCAAGTGTAGGTGACCCGCACGCAGGGTCGGATCTGGATGGCGTTGCTTTAATGTCGTGTATTATGCCGATAGCTCGATCCATATAATGAGAAAGTTTTATCCATACAAGTTACTATAGAAAAAGCCGCCCTTTAGAATAGTAGGGCTGGTATTCAGTCAAGACTTCGTGCCAAGCTGTTGCTCTTCAGTAATGATTCTTGTACCCAATCCGTACCCGTCACTATTTAGATAAAGGAAACACTTGATGTATTAAATTCCTTAAGCCTCCTCTCTAGAACTTTTTAGAGATTATTTTCCTGGGATTTTCCAGCGTAACTCTTATTGTTACTATTCCCTCCCACCGGGAGCCTGGATCAGATAGAAACCCAGACAGATCCCATTGCGCTCCATCGGCCCTTACCCGATATTGAGGAGTTCTCTTAACCAGAAACAGGAGGTGGTTGGACAGTGATGTCGCCGACTGACACCCGACCTAACCCGATCCACATTGATGGCTCGAATACCAACGGGGAAGCGAGAGCTGGGACAAGTACGATCTAGACCTTTCTAAGCACGAGCTATTTGAAGCGAGAAAGGAGATACCTTATTTGTGTTGCTTTGATCGAATAGGACAGAACCTTTTCGATACCGGGGGGCCGAGGTGAAACCAAGTAAACCACAACCATTTGAGCCCCTGATTCCCTTCAAATAGTAGGGGGGGTGGGTGGGAGGCAATAGTTGGGTCAGTGGGTGGAAGATAGAGTACGGGGCAGTTATAGCTGATAGGGCTATCTAGAGTAGGGGCCAAACTATCGCGACTATCTAGAGTAGGGGCCAAACTATCGCAACTATCTAGAGTAGGGGCCCTCGCCCACCTCTTACATTCTGTTGAACGAGAACACCACTGAGTTAGCCTATCACAGGTGGGGGTGGCTACAGAACCATTCAGAGCGGTGGTTCGTTTCTTAGTTCCCGATTCATGCCACTAGCACCATCTCTCCCATCGGAACCAGACCAAAGTTCGCTCAAATGACTACTTGATATTGGGTCTACATGATGGCAATTTATTGATGAATTGGTCTACTCTACAGGCGAACTACTCCTTCCCCCCTTTAGAATAGTAGGGGCCATAGAATAGTAGGGGCGTGTGTGGGCTAAATATCGAGAACCCGGGTTAATTCTCGAATCAGTGCCATAGAATTTGAGGGCCCCCTACCCCCCCCATCATAGTTGTTATTTTAGGGGGCTGGGCGATTCTAGCAACGACACGAGTGCAGGTTTATTAATGAACGCATTCCCTAAAATTCTATGGTACCCAGCCCCTTACTCTAGCAGGCGTACATTAATTGACCAATTCGACTGGGGCGTCATTAATGAATAGATTAATAAAGAGGGTTCTCGACCCTACAATTATATGGGCCCCCCTACAATTCTATGGGTGATTCTAGCAATGACACGAGTGCAAGCGCATCCATAGAATTGTAGGGCACGTCATTAATGAACTGATTCGAGCCCTTTCAATAGTAGGGGGGTTAATTCTATTTGCTTTCATTAGCGTATTCTAGCAACTATCGAGTGTTGATTATTCTAGCAAGCTGATTAATAAGGAGGGCCCCCGCCCAATTCTATGGGGGTTTATTAATGCCCATTATTCTATAGGCTCGCTCGGTTATGCCCCCATAGAATTGTAGGGGGCTGGGACTGCAGTCAAGACTCGAAGTGGGAGGAGAGATGGTGGAGGAAATGCCGTATCCCACATTGACCAATACACTGAAAGGTTCTTGTTATCTCCCTTAGAATAGTAGGGGACTCTGACTCCTCTTTCTTCTACTGTTCTTCCTTCGTTCGTTGACCCATCTGATCTCGTTTCTTGCATTGGCCCCCCCCTACTATTTGAAGGGCTAGCAGGTTGATTAATTGGGGCGCCCTACCTTTCTATAGTGGGCCAACGGGAGAGGGGGAGGGCGCCCCTATCCATAGTAGGGCGATCGGAGATAGCCGACCGATAGGGGAGCCCCTCCGGGGCATTGGATGTATCGTCAGGGTCGAATCGTTCAGTTGCAGAGAATAGATCCCTTCCCCGGTCCCTCCAATCGACGGGGTAGGCAGGTACTATGGATCCTCTGACTCCCAATCAGGGTCGCCTTCACCCCCTTATAATAGTAGGGAATGAAGTGATGATGAGGGATAACTTGTTGGGTCTCGCCGGTGTTGCCTGTAGGTCGCAATACGCTCTGAGATGGCCGTCTGTCTCTTGTCCCCCCTAGGTGGGTAATCCGCTCCCCGACCTCTGCTGCGTTTGGCCCGTCCCCTAGGCACCCTCGGAAGGCGGGGAGTGTTACAACGTACGGTTGCCCCATATATATAGATAGGGCGGTTGCAGGGTTTGGTGGCCCGAAATGGACTCGGCTTCGCCTTTCTCGCTCGCTTTCGCTTGCGTTCCTCATCTCTAAAAGCATCAGGCTCGCGAGGCGCCTCGCTCTTGCGACATGCTATGCTCCCCTTCTTCGTTCTCGAGGAAGGGTGGGTCCCATGCTCACGCACAACTATAGATAGTTGTATCCCTATAGGGTCGTTCGTGTAGGTCGCCCTACCTAAACCAATCATCATATCGGTCCCTAAGCCCCATTGCTGGAAAGGCTCGGCTTCATAACCGTACGTGAAGCTTCCGCCTCATATGGCTCCTCTCGGGATCGGAGATCTTCGTTGGCTCCGGGATACGGGGAGTCCGAGACTGTTGCACGCCCCCCCGATAGAAGTTCAACTAGAAACAATTCCAATCAACCCACAGAAAGAACTCCCTCCTGCCCCGCAACTAGAGTTCCCCGACCCCCCTCCGAACCCGGGCTTTCTATGCTTTCGTACCCCACGCTGCTGAACTATAGAAAGAAAGAACTCTAGTTGGGGCTATAGATAGGCTTGAAAGGAGTTTTGCTAAGCTTTCTCGCTCCCCTTCCAAGACCGGGAAGACTGAGGTCGGGCCTTGGGCTGCCAGATCCATGAGCCCTACGGGCACCTCGGACGATATTGGTTCCCGACCGTTGAATCAGAGGGGCGGCAGGCGTGTCGGGGTTGGCGGGCGCAGGGGTTGCCTCTTGGGGAATGATGACGTGAGCGATTGGCCTTCCCTCCTCGTCGTCCTATCGGTCGGACGAGAGCACAGATCTAGGATATATGCAGGCCACCGAACCAGTCTGCTTGCATGGGGAAAAACCGCTGCTCAACCAGTCGATACCTGGCTCGATCCGATGCACTAACCATGCTGGTATCGAAGGCGAGAACAATTCAAGCCGGGTCGCTAAACTCCTCCAACCAGCATGTACGTGAGGATGCTGAAGATGATGTGTTCATAAAACAAGGCGAGGTTGAGGCCTCCTTTGCCCCACTCTCGGGGGGAGCGGGGGATAGCTCCAGGTTTTGTTTTGACCAATATAGAGCTATAATTCCCCATGAACCGTAGTGGCTCGCTCGGAAAATGTTGACGGGCTCGCCCCATTATAACCTTCATCCTCCGATGCCATAGAATAGTAGGGGCCCACCACTACCATAGAATAGTAGGGTTAAAAGGGGATGGGTGGATTAATTGAGGCCCCTAGAGAGAACTGTTTGTCTTTCCAATGTCCCTCTATTCATGATGAGAGGGACATTGGATACTGACCCCTATCCACCCTATCCAAACCGCCACTATCTAGAGTAGGGACTAAACTACACTATAGAAGGAGGGGGGAGGGGGGGGGGGCGGATCTATATTCTATATGTAATACAAATCTCGGGCAGATAGATCTGATCTATGATCTATCCATTAGTGCAAGCAGCGGCCCGCCCCCATCTCGACCAATGGATAGGGAGAGCAGGTCGAGAGAGAGGGGAAGCCTACCTCCACTCATGAAGTTGCTCGGATCCGCCCCCCATAGTTTCTATAGGCCTCAACCTCAGGCCCATAGAGAGTAGGGGCCCCCGGAACGCACTATAGTTCCCACCCAACAACTATTCTAAAGGGGGGGGTTATACTGGGTGGGTGGGAATCATAGGGTTCCTTATTCTAGCTCGATTCTCTCATTTTAGCGCCCCAGCCGAATAGTAGGGCTAGCAACTAGAATTATTACTCTAGCAAGCTGCTCGCCCTACAATAACTATAATGGGGGGTGGGAGGGGAGGGCCCTTACTCTAGCAGGTTAATTAATTGACTGGGGGTTGATTCCCTCGACATTCTATGGTACTGCTCCCCTACAATTCTATGGGGGGGAGGGCCCCCCCTAAAATTCTATGGCTCTATGGGCGATTCTAGAACTATTTTAGCAGCAGGGGTATAGGTATTTACTGATGCCATTTGGCAGGGGTATAGTTATTTACTGATGCCATTTGTAAATTAATGCGTGCCCTACAATTCTATGGATAAACTTGCACTCGATAGTTGCTAGAAAACTCCGAGCTCGCCCTACAATTCTATGGTACTGCAGTCAAGCCCTCAAATTCTATGGACAGGTTCCAGTCAAGAATTCACGGATCCTTAGAATAGTAGGGTTGATTAATAAAATAGTTCTAGAATCTCCCATAGAATTGTAGGGGACTCGAGCCTTCTAGCAAGTCTGAGTAATGGCAACTATCGAGTGCCCCTCGCGAATAGTAGGGCTAGCCCCCTACAATCGAGCTACCTCTAATTAATTAGTCCCATAGAATTTGAGGGCTTGACTGGAACCCCCAGCCGAATTGGGCGGGGGCCCTTTAGAATAGTAGGGGGCGAGCAGTTAATAACTATACCCCCCCCGGGCGGGGGCCCTCCTTATTAATCAGTCCCATAGAATAGTAGGGCTGTTTCATATACATCAAGGGTTGGATCTACTGAGTCAACTGGTTCTGGTTATCCAACTGGTTCTTAAGCTACCTCTGTCTCTATCGCTGGATATGGAACTGGTGCTTACTCAACAGAATCTACTGGGTCAACTGCACGATCCCCATATAATTGTAGGGCATAAGTTGCTGCTGGTTCTCTAGCTACCTTTGCCTATGCTCTAGCTGCCTTTGCTTCTATATATGATGCAACCCTTGCTTCTAGTTATGATGTTTGCTTTAATGCTGTTGGATAATCTGCTACGAGAAAGTATGGATCTGGTTATGAATAATATGAAAGAAGGGGCCTATGCTGCTGGTTCTTCTGTAGGTACTGGATCCACTTATGCTACTGGTTATACGCCATTAGTCCATACCAACTATGGTAGTTTCTTTCTCGACCTAGGTATGCTACTCGAACTACTGCTGGATATGCTGCTGTAAGGTATCCTGCTACTGCGAGAAGATGCTGTTGGTGCTATTGCTAGGTAAACTACTGGTATTGCTACTGGTTATGTAGGATCTGCTATAGCCATTCCCGAAGCGATATATAGGGTGTTGCTTCCTAAACATGTGCAATTTAAACAACTGGATCATCTGAATCCACAGAGTCGACTGTTGCATCTGGTTATGCCCTTTAGAATAGTAGGGGCACTGCTACTGTATATGGCTTTGGATTTGGATATGCTCCCGGTGATGGGCCTGGAACTCGGACTAAGACGAGAAGGAACTAGCTCTGCTCATGTTGTTGAATAAGCTAGAAGGTATGCTACTGGTTATGCTGCAAATTGCTATGGGTATGGATATGCATGCTATGCTTATGGTGCTGAAACAATTGCTAATGGTGCTGATACCTATGCCTAAGCTGGTGCTTACTCAACAGAATCAGCTGCTTATACGGCTACTAAGTCAACTACTGGAAAAATCAATTGCTGCTCCAGTTTGGAAATAGCTTATGGTGTTACCTGTGCCTATCCCTCAGGTTATGCCCTAGGTTCTCCAACCCATGCTTCTTACTCTACTTGGTATACTACTGCTGTTCCCGCTGCTTACTCAGCAGAATATACCTATGCTATTGGTGCTGCTACTCGCTTTGATGCTGGTGGTTTTGGATCTTATACTGGAAGGTATGCTGCTGGATAAACTGGTTCTGGTTAACCAAGCGAATCACCCACCCTGCAGGATCAACTGCAACGTCTGGACCTATAAGTGCTACTCCTGCATCCCTAGTCTTTGTCTCTGCTCTAGGTGCTCTAGGCTATGCTTATACTGGTGCTTCTAGCTCTGCTACTGATAGCTTAGATGCTGGAACAACTGGTACTGCCTCCGACACTTCTGCCTGAGAAGGCTTTGCCTCCCTAGAATTCCCCCCCTCCCCCCCCCCACTATAGAAAGTATAGCAGGTTGATTAATGGCAGCCCTGGAGGTGGGTGGGAGGAGAGATGGTGGAGGATATAGACAAGCTATGTCTGTGCCTTTGCTACTGATGGTTCTATCGATGCTACTGATGGTGCTATTGGATATGTTACTAGGTATGCTGCTATAGGCTATGCTACTGATGCCAGGTACTGAACTGCTTAAGCAACGGAATAAACGACTTATGCTATTGGTCTTGCTTAAACAATTGACTCTACATCCGGGTCCACTGCTGCCGTAAACTACTTCTACCTCTACCTTTGCCTATGCCACTAGTGCTGGATAAGCAACTGCATCTCGATCACTAAGCTTAGATCTGGACTCACTTCTAAATCTTCCGCTTCAACTGCTGGAAAACAATACACACGCCCCATAGAATTGTAGGGGGAATAATGAATTAATCAGTTCATTAATGACGCTTGCTAGAATACGCCTTGATAGGGGCATGTTACGTATAGAATCTGGCCCAACCCCTGGCCTATCCCTTCCTCCGAAAATGAAACATCACTTCGACTCGAGCCCATAGACTCGGATTTGAGGGGCAGATTGAGAAACTACTTCTTGATTCAATTTGAGGTTTCTAATAGTAGGGCATTACGAATAGTTGTTGTGGGGGGCCTTTGAACCCGACCACCCACCCTGAGAACATGTGTAGTATAGAATCGAGCCCTATTATTCTATTATGAAACTATAGTCCCACCCCCTTACCAACTAGAGTTTCCCGGCCCAGTAGGGGAGTTTCCCACCCCAGCCTCATACGGGGCCAGTTCTGAAGCCCCTGGTTCCCTCTGTAGATTCCATTGATGGAGCGGCACGAGCTAGCTATGTTATATACGTAATTCTTCCGACTGGACCCGCAGCCATCATCCCAGCTGTCATGGGCATCGGTAACACCACCGAGGAGGGGAAATATCTGATTCTTATCCCGGAATGTGGGCCAATGCATTGAACGCCTCTTGGAAGTGCTTGTCAAAGCACACCATCTTAGCAGGGGGCATACGCCCCTTGTATCTGCCCCTTCACCCATGAGAAGAACCTGAGGTTGCTTGCTAGGCTCGCATACCTTGGCTTATGGTACCCAATGCCAACATGTTCTTCATGAGACGACATCGCATCGCTCCGTTCTCGCCACTCCGAAAGCATTCTCTGCCGGTTACCTCAAGAACTAGACGACATGGGTCCGTGTTATGCATCGGAACTTGCCCTAGCCCCGAATTCCATAGTATGGACGCCGGGATCGAACCGCATAGACGAAGCCAAAAGACTTTCACGACTCCCCCCACTCTGCCTAGCTTTTTAGTCACTCTAGGGTAAGGTCACAAACTCTAGCTCGGCTTCGAAGAATTAGCCGCTGCAATTGCAGGTTCCTTCGGAGATGACCCAACCTTACCCCACCCTGTCTCTGTGTTGCGGATACGCCAGATTGTGTCACGGGTATAAGAAGTTGTGAAAATGGCGCCATGCGTGGGTGTGGCTATTGCGGCCCCACCCCTCGCATGAGTGCGGTGGTGGCACAGTCTTCATCGGTGGTGGTGTACTCCCAAAGGCTAGATTGGCCCGCTCTGTCATCGCCCCCCCCAGCCCGTGCCCGAACTCCACGGGTGATGGGGCGAGCGGGGAAAAAAACGAATTATTCCTTCATTGGATGAACCACCACGCATTAGAGATTTAGATAGAGGTTTCTCCTGGAGGTTACCCCTATCCCTAGTTGCTCAATCAAGCCCTTGACCACTGAACCTAAGCCATTATGATAGTGCCGTATCTAAAGATTGAAAGGAGTGGTGTATTATAGACATATTAACGACTTCACATTTACTCCCTGGGTGGGATGGAGGATAGGGGAAGGGCCAAACGAGGGCACTTGACTTTTCATCTTCTCCTCCCACCCCGGTTGCTAGTATAGTTCTTTTCTAAATTGGGGTACCGTTACTCGACTGTTGAGTCGAGGTACTTGAGTTATTCGACCAACGGGTATATCCTCCTGGGACATTAAGTTCCCACCCCGAGGAAACCCGCTTCTCCGGACCCGGACGGACATCTTCCCTTTGATTGATTGGGGAACCGGATCCGCGTGGTCAACCATTAAAGAAAGCTTCTCACTCCCAGTGGTCTGAACCTCCTGAACCTCCTGTAGCCCGGGGATTTCAATTAGTAAATGAGAACACGAGAAGCAACGAAGTGATAGATAGGGCCTCTGGCAATCAACAATCCCTAGTGTCATTGGTCAAAGTCGGAGATGGATTCGGAACTAGGGCACTCCCTCGTGTGTAGATCTATTGGGGGCCCACCGGATTCTGGTGGGGGGGGCGTGGGCGCATCAAGACAAGACTGCTGGGCCCTTCCACCCGTTCCGCGGTGAGAACCACTACTCGAACGGGTTACTATCTCCCCTCCCATTGGGGGGAAAGGGGAAGGCGAAGACGATCGGTCGAGTGAAAACAGTTGTTCAAGTTGCAGCTAGTAAGAAAGATTCAGTTTTTGTACGATCAAGAGGATTTCCAATCAAATAGCTTGGTTGGTTGGAAGCCAATGGGAGGACACAGGTTTCACTTGTTCTTGAACATGAAGATATAGTTGAGAGTGAGGCCAAAGATGTATCTATGGTTGAGCAAGGGCATTCCAAATTCATTAATCCACTTTGGAGTAGCAGCACATATGATTCATTTCAAGAGGAAGGTGAATTTATTCATCTTTTTCAAGGAGTGCTGCATCAAGTTTTGGTACACGTGTTCGTGCTTCAATTGGTTGTGGCAGCTTATGATCATGCAAGGTACAATGAGTTGTTGAAGAAAGGCAACTATTTTGTTGAGCCAGTGAATGGTTTCATTTGAAAGGTTCTCATTGTGGCTAGTTTAGGATAGGTAGGTTTCCATTTCCAATAAGTGCATTTGCACAAGTTAGGGTCTTGTTTTTGGTTAGTTGCTTTGCCTCCGTCATATCATCCTTCTTGTCGTCTATGTCTTTGTTGCTTGACTTTGTAGACCAATGGATACTAAGGCACTTAAAGTTTTGGATTCTACTCCCTTCAATCGTTCCAACAATCAAAGGAAGTTCCCTAGTTAGAGCCAGCTGTTGTCCTCATTTTTGGATTTTAAAAAATGTGACAACCCTTACAAATTTTTGCTCAAAATGTGTCATTTTTGTCTCCAAGGCACTGTTGTCCTCATTTTTGGATTCTCAAAAATGTGACAACCCCTATAAATTTTTGCCTAAAAAGTGTCATTTTTATCTACAAGGCACCTTTTACGAGGTACAAAACTCACATTTGATAGTGTCAAATCATTGGGGGGTGTCTTTGCCATCATTGTCCAAGTTTTGGTGAGTTTTGGTCTTCCTTTTCCTAGCTTTCTGTGCAATTTCGGGTTTCAGAACAGTCACTGCAGGTTGAAAATTTTACTCTATGGCATGCTTCCAGAGGCATAATTTCGCCTAATCCTTGGACTGGCTTAATCCTCAGTCAAATTTCATCGCATTCTGGGTTCATTTGCTATGTCTTCCCTTCAATTTCGGGTTTTTTCTCCCTGACTGCAGGTGGGAAATTTTTCTTTAAATTGCAAGTTTTAATGTTTTCCTTTGTTTTGGTCTTTGTAGGGAAATTTTTGGCTAATTACAAGTGCACTTTATTGAAAAAAGAACTTGTAACTTACTTTTTATTTCCCCCTTGATGCTTTTTGGCTTTTTAAGTCATAATAGGGATTTTTTGGATAAGTTACAAGTTAATTTTAAATTGCATATTTAAAAGTCACTTGCAATTCTTTTGAAAAACCCCTATTTTATTGTCTTTTGCTTGTAGTGGAGATTTTATTCCCCTATTACATGTGTTGAGTTATTAAAACTTGTTGTAGGGATTTTATTTTCCCTTTACAAGTTATTTATAGCTTGCATATCTCTCTTCAAAACCCGATTTTGCTTAGCAATGGAATAAAGTGACAATTTTAAACTTGCTATTGTGCCCAAAAAACCCGATTTTCTCCATAAAGTGTAAATTGAGGAATTTTAAACTTGCAATTGGATTTCTAAAACCCAATTTTTCCTTGTTGAGAGAAAAGTAACATTTTAAACTTGTAATATGGGAATTCAAACCCGATTTTCACTATTACATGTAAAATGAAACTTGTTGTTCTTTCACAAAAACCCGAACAGCAATATTGGAGGATTTTGTTGACAATTTCCACCGATTTTTGTGGAGAAATTTTGGGAGGAGAAAGGGGTTTAGGTTTCCTTACTATTTCCATGCATTTTGAAACTCTTCTCATCCCATTTGGTGGATTTGTTTGCTCATTTGAAGGCGTTTTAACAACAAAAAACGATTTTGAAAATGCCACATTTTACTTCTTCAAATGCTACGAATCATACCTCTCCTAAGTCGTTTTGGCTTCTTTCATCTAGGCATGGAGGGTGAAATTATTATTTGACTGATTCTTCATGCTTTTGGAAGGCGTTTTGGTAAAAACGTGGCTAGGGTTTTGGAATACGGTTAATCTCTATTTAAGAGTTTTCTTCCCTTCTTTCAAAGATTGATCATCTTTTTGAAGCGACATTCAGTTTGAAGCAAGGTATGATTGCTTTTCTTTTCTTGTTTCATTTTCTTGTTTTCTTGTCTTCTTGTTTTTCCTTTCTAGTTGTAAATTTGTGTATATGTTGGTTTTGTCCCCCAAAATCGGTTTTGTGAGAGATTTTCCCCTTTGATAGCAATTTGTGAATTACATTGTTCTTCCCCATTTTCCCTCTTTACTTGTATTCGGGATTTTAAATCCCGATTACAAGTTGGATGAAAATAATTGTTCATCCGTTATGGTTATAAGAATTTATCCATCTTTTGTTGAAATTTCAAGTTGCAAAGATGAAAAATAATTGTTCATCCTTTATGGTTATAAGAATTTATCCATCTTTTGTTGAAATTTCAAGTTGCAAAGATGAAAAATACCCATCCTTTCAAAATCGGGTTTTTAGAACCGGATTACGTGTGGAAAGTTCTTCCCTTTTTCTTGAAGACGACATTCTCAAAATCCTTCCATTTTAATCCATTCATAACCATCCGCACTTATTGTTTTTGGTCATAAGCTTCATTTCCCTCATATCAAGATCCCTATTCCCACCATTTCATCCACTCATTTCACATCTTCATTCATTTTCCCCATTTAAAGTCTACCTGCAGTCAGCCTTCCAGAACCCGAAATTGGTCCAAAATGCACTCAAAAAACACTTGAAAATGAGTTTTGAAGGTCCAATTACAAGTGCAAACTTGTAGTTACCCATTACACATATGAAGTTGCATGTTTGTTCCCCGCAATTGCAAGTTAATGCTCTTGTTTTCCCCACACATGTAATGCAGCTTCCAAAACCCGAAATTTACTTGTGAGCCCATTTTTGCATCAATTTATCTCTTCCCTTGTCAGTCCGGTTTGCACACACAATCTACCAAATCAATGGATTAAGGCATGTGCCTTATTTTGCAAGAAGATTTCAAGAATGGAGGATGATACAAAGAAGAGATACAACAACAATTCATGGTTGAGAACATAAAATGCTTTCATGACAAAGATGGTCATGACATGAAAAGAGGAAGGCAACCCTTTCGCTCCTGAAAAGATAGTACTACCCCAAGCAAGAAGACAAAGATGCAAGTTCCCGTTCCGGTTCAAGATGTCTTTACCAATCCAGAATACTTCAAGTTCTAGCATCGTGAAGCGACATGAAGATCATCACAGACGAAGGATGATGCAGTTAGAGTTGCGTCTTTAGACACATGGAATAGTTTTAGTTATGCATTTGTAATTTTGTTTTGACAAGTTACATGTAAAAAAAAAAACTTTGTAATTGCACGTTAACTCATTACTTGCACTTTTGTAATTAGATGTAAAGCAACTACAAGTTGTGTTCAATTAAGATTGTAGTTGGAATAACTCATAGTTAGTTATTGAATAAGTCTTGGTGGTTGAGAGAATCTCTCAAGTTAGTTAGGATCCTCCCACCTTTTTCTCAAGGCTCCACTTCTATAAATACTCGAGGGGTCTATTGTAATCTTTATCTTTTGGAAAGCAAGCAAAAACTCTGCCAAATTTACAGCAAAGAAGTCTTTGAGCTTTCATGTGTGAATTCAAGAATTGAAAGGAATAGAAGGAAATTGCTCAAGCTTTGAGTCTTTGTGCTACATACTTGAGTTTGTGTTCTATATTATCTTTCTTGCAAGTTTTTCTTCAAAGAGCTTAATTGAATTTGATTTGTAGTCTTTGTGCTGCAAGTATTTGAGGTTAATATAAATTAGAATAAATATTGGTTTGAGAGGAGCTGTAAGTCTTTGTGCTTGCATTTATTCTTAAGAGAGTTTAGAAGCAGATTTTGTGAGAAATAGCTGAGAGTCTTTGAGCTTATACTACTTCCCATTGTTTTAAGTAGAAAAGAATAAGATATTCTAGTCTTTGAGCTGTTATAATTTGTTCTTGATAGTGTTAATATAGAAAAGGGTAGATAGGACTTCATATAATCAAGACTTTGAGCTTGATATTGCTGTCCCATCCCGAAGGAAGTGACAAAAGTCTTTGAGCTTTCAGGAAACTTCATTTCCTTTCTCTCATTTCATTTCAAAAGTTGTTACTAATGTTTTATGTTAAATTGCTATCACTTTTCTGTGAAGAGAAAAGGATATTGACTTTCTTGAAAGAAGAAGAAAGACTGTTGTGCCATCCTATTTTATTTTTAAAGTTGTAATTAGATAGGGGGAGCCTTCCCTTAATTAGGAGAGTTTTACTCACACACTGTGGTTGAAACCACAATTTTGTATATTTCCCCAAGTTTACAAAATTTTCAACCAACAGACACATTTTATGAGGTGTAAAACTCACATTTGTTAGTGTCAAATCATTGGGGGGTGTTTTTGCCATCATTGTCCAAATATTGGTGAGTTTTGGTCTTCTTTTTCGTAGACTTTTGTGCAATTTTGGGTTTCAGAGCAGTCACTGCAAGTTGAAGATTTTACTCTTAAGGCATGCTTCTCGAGGCAAATTTTTTTCTCCTTAGTGAACTGGATTGATCTTCGGTCCATCCTCGATTCACTTTTCAAATTTCATCGCGTTTCGAGTTCGTTTGCTATGTCTTTTCTTCAATTTCGGGTTTGTTCTTCTTGAGTGCAGGTGGGAAATTTTCCTTTGATTGCAAGTTTTGTTTTTTTCTTGTTTTAGTGTTGTAGGGAAATTTTAAAACAATTACAAGTGCACTTTAATTAAAACTTGTCACTTGTAACTTACGTTTTATTTCCCCCTTGCTTTTTATGTCTTTTAAGTCATTGTAGGAATTTTTTGGACAAATTACAAGTGAATTTAAAATTATAAGAACTTGTAATTTCTTTTAAAAGTTAATACCAGTGTTCCACGGGGACGCGTACCCCCCCTTTTTGGGCGCGTCCCCCTGTTAGAAACGTCTCGGGGACGGGGGGACGGGGACGTGACGTCCCCCGCCGTCCCGCCACCGCCACCCAAGCGCCGCCGGGACGCGGAGACGTCTCCGCGTCTCCCAGGGAGACGTGGAGACGTCTCCTTGGGAGACGTCTGGGCGTCTCCCAGAGAGACATGGAGACGCCTCCACGTCTCCTTGGGAGACGTTTGGGCATCTCCCCATCCTTGCACGTCTCTCCAAGGACAGGGAGACGCCCAGACGTCTCCTGTCGCCCCTCGTATATGCAATGTTTAAAATTAAAATATAAAAAAAAAGTGACTTTTTAAGTTTTTTGAGGGTTAAGGGGTAACTCTAATTGGACGTGGGCCGATAGAAAAATAACACCCGACGCCTTTAGAAAATAATAAAAGTATTTTTGGCCTCGCGGGGCGCTGCCCCTTGACCCCGCCCTGTATGGCGACAGGGAATGCACAAGGGGCACTGCCCCTTGACCCCGCATGAGGCGATGCCCCTTGACCCCAACTTGGGGGCGCTGCCCCCAAACCCCCGTTGAAAAATATAGGGGGAAACCGCGCCGATAGAAGTAGGGAAAATCTAACCTCCGAGTCTGATTAGGCTCCATATAACAACACA
Organism: Cryptomeria japonica; assembly: GCF_030272615.1. Classification (NCBI taxonomy): domain Eukaryota; kingdom Viridiplantae; phylum Streptophyta; class Pinopsida; order Cupressales; family Cupressaceae; genus Cryptomeria; species Cryptomeria japonica. The sequence continues at coordinate 506,992,852 of NC_081405.1, read as the reverse complement.
ACTTAGAAATCTTGGTATTTAGATTTAGTATTTCAAATTTCCTATAGTCTCATTTGAAATGTAATTCTTACACTGTAATACTGTCATACATCTTTTCAAAACTAGTTTTTCAAGTACTATATGTATATGTATAACTATATCAGCACCACCACCCCGCCACCCCCCCTCCGTCGTCCCCACGCCATCCCCAAACTTAGGCCCTTGGTCCCCCCGTCCCTGAAACGTGTCCCCCCCGTCCCCCTGTCCCCCCGTCCCCAACGCCGGTGGAACACTGGTTAATACTTAAGTGATTTTTAGATGTAATAGGTATTTTATTTCCCTATTACATGTTTTATGTCCTTTAGTTGTTTTAGTCTTTTAAACTTGTAAAAGGGATTTTATTTCCTTATTACAAGTCTTTTTGTCAAAGTCATTTTTATCTTGTAAAAGGGATTTCATTTCCCTACTTTAAGTTATTTTGACATGTCTTTTTGTTCTTTCTTCCCTAAAACCCGAATTAGCCCAAGGAAGAGAAAAGTGAAGTAATTAAAACTTGCAATGGGGTTTCTAAAACCCGACTGCATCTTTTTTGAAGGCATTTGTTACTTGTATTTGCAAACGAAGAACCCGAACTGCACATTTGTTCTCCCAAATCCATTTCTTGTGGCATTTCTCCACTAAATTCGTCCTATATTCATGCAAAATCGTTGGAAATCAATGGTTAATGCCAAGTTTTTCACCAAAAACGGATTGGGCAAACACGTTTTACATATTTGAAGGCATTTTTAGAGATGTTTTTGGAAGACGGTTTTGCTGGTTATTGCCAAGTTTTGGAGCATGAAATTCGCCACATTGCAAACACGTCTTGCATTCTCCCTTCATTGATGAGTGTTTGTAGTCAAATGTACTTCTCTTCATGTTATTTTTGGAGGAGGAGGTTAAATCAAAATCCGTTTTTGGCTGCCAAGGGTTTTCAACGTATCTATTTACGGAGCATTTCAGTTCTTCCCAAGCTCATTTGTTTTGGTCTAGGGCATTTGACCAAGTAGGAATTCGGGTTTCTAAGTGATCTTCCCAAATTGATAAGTTATTTGCAAAGCAATTTGTGAATGTGCAAGATTTTCCCCCTTTTAATTTTTACTTGTATTCGGGATTTCAAAACTCGATCACAAGTAGCTTTGGTTATGTTGTCCTTCCCTTTGGTAAAAAGAGTTAACCTCCTTTTTACAAAAATTACAATGTTGAGAGTTTTTCCCATTTTCCAAGTTGTCAAGATGAGAATTTCCCTTTCCATATCTATCCATGGTCACATAAAGTTTGCCATTACCGGCTGCTATCATTTTTCCCATTACAAGTCCACTTGCAACCGAAATTTTAAAACCCGGTTGCAATTGTGGCTTCACTTGCACTCAGCCTTCCAACACTCGAAATTGGTCCAAAATGCACTCAAAAACACTTGAAAATGAGTCTCTAGCATGCAATTACAAGTGCAACCTTGTGTTTTCCCATTACACATATGAAGTTGCATGTTTGGCCTCCATAATTGCATGTCAATGCTCTTGTTTTTCCACACATGTAATGCAGTCCTCAAAACCCGAAATTCACTTGTGATTCCATTTTTGCATCAATTTATCCCTTCCCTTGTCAGTCTTATTTGCACACACGATCTACCAAATCAATGGATTAAGGCATGGGCCTTATTTTGCAAGCAGATTCCAAGATTGGAGGATGATACAAAGAAAGACAAACAACATGATGGAGCCACACAAGGAGATGGATAAGTGATCTGAATGATTGAGAGCATAGAATGCTTTCAAGACAGAGATAGGTTTCTTACTTCAGCCTTGCAAAGAACTTCCCTCCTGAAAAGCCAGTACTACCCTAATCAAAAAAATTAGATTGAAGGTCGTTGGCCGAGGACACAAAGATCATTAAGGATGCAAATTCTTGTTCCGGTTCAGGATGTCTTCACCAATCCAGAATACTTCAAGTTCTAGCATCCTGAAGCGACATGAAGATCATCATAGACAAAGGATGATGCAGTTGGAGTCGTGTCTTTGGACGCTTAGATTAATTATGCATTTGTAATTTTGTTTTGACAAGTTACATGTAATGTCAAAAATTGTAATTGCAAGTGTCACTTTTACTTGCATTTTGTAAAATTTAATTACATGTAAAGCAACTACAAGCTGAGTTGAATTGGGATTGTAGTTGGAATAAGTCATGGTGGTTGAGAGAATTTCTCAAGTTAGTTGGGATCTTCCCACGTTTTTCTCAAGGTTCCTCTCCTATAAATACTTGAGGGGGTCTTTTGTAATTTTGATCTTTTGGCAATTCAACAAAATTCTGCCAATTTGTATGTGCACTCTAATATTTTGAGCTTAGATGTAAATCAGATTGCTTTCAATAAAAGAGGAAAGTTGTGCTGATAATTTGTGCCAATTCAAGTTGTTATGTGACAACATTTTTTGGAGTTGATTGTGGTTTTTGTTTTATTGTTCAAGAGGGATTTAAATTCAATCTTGTAGGCTTTGAGCTGCTAATTGCGTTTGGAGATATAAGTTTGGTTTCAGACTTGGCTTTGCAGACTTTGATTAGTTTATCATGTTTGAAGCTAGTGTAGAAAGCCCAAGTAAGGAACTAACTTGTACACTTTGTGCTGCTTTTATTTTTAAGACTTGTGCATGTAAGGTGAAGTGCATCATATAGACAGACTTTGAGCTACTGTGTGTTGTACATTGATATTATTTTGAGAAGGTTGATAGGACAGTAGAAGTGTTGAAGACTTTGTGCTTTTATTTCTGATTTCCCATCCCGGGGAAGTGATAGAGGTCTTTGTGCCTTCACATGCTTCTTTGAGGAGCTAAAAGTTGAAGCATCACTGAAAGAATTTGAAGACATCATGGATAGTGGAATATTTGAGGGATTGTTGTTGTTATGCAATATTTCACATTGCATGCATTTGATTCTAGGATCCAATTTACCAAATAATGTACAACATAGGATAAATCTTGATATGAGTGTTGAGGTGAACACACAAGGTGGAGAATTGCTGAAAAGAGGTTTGAATAAGAAAGCACAAGCCCTTGTGTTGCACCTTGTGCTTAATAAGTGGGAAAATGGAGGATGTGTATATACTATAAACTCCCATGCTATAAACAAGATCACCATAAATTATAGGTTTTTGTTACTGCACATGGATGATTTGATAGATTGTTTAAGTGGGTACACAGTACTTTTCCAAAATTGATCTCAAGGGTGGTTACCTCAAAATCAAAATCTATGAGGGAGATGAATTGTTAACAATTTATAAAACTAGGGATGAATTATATGAATGGTTGTTCATGTCATTTGGATTGATTAATGCACCAATTATGGTCGATGAATAAAGCCCTAAAACCTAAGTTACTGGTTTGGGTAAAAGTTTATGTATGGGTTTGCAGGTTCAAACATCAAAATAATGATTATTACAATCCATACAATGTAACTTTCCCATACATAAATCCGTAATTGCTAATAAAGATTCATAATATCATAATAACTAATATCATATTCATAATTTGCAAAAATGATAATATTCAACTTTCAAGTCTCAAAATGTCATGACACAATGAAAATTCAAATTACAAGTCATATGGGATTTAATATCCATATTCATCTTTATCAGGAGCATCAAGCCCAAGGTCATCATTTGGTTCATCTTCAACATCATTTGAACCACAATCCATTGTATTGCCACTCCCACTAGTTACGTTTGTGTCAAGTTCTAGAGCTGCCTCATCTATAGGCTTGGGCAAGTTGTGCAACAGTAGCATCTAAATCAGCACACTCAGGGGCTAGATCCCATTTCCTTGTTGACTCGCATTATATTCAGGTTTCTTATGTCACAATAGACGAAGGTTGGAGTGTATGTAGACCAAATCCTTTGCATTTTTTGCACACAAACAATTGCGTTTGACCGAGTGGATGAAGGAGTATGTATTCCAATTCCGCTCAGCTGAAGAAGAACTTGCAACCTATTGAGTTTACATACAACATTTAGTTAAAATTTAAAAACTTAAAAGTTAAAACATAATTATAAATTTAAACTTATAAAATAAAAATATTTTAATATGATAGCATCAAATGGAAAACGCTAAAAATAAAAAATAAAAGATACATACTAGGGAGAGAATTTAAATTGCAAGAGGCTGCAAGAAAATGGAGCCTTGACCATGTACATACCACCACTCATTAGCACCCATCCCATATCTCGCATGAAGAGCTACAATATCATGATATTTTGTAGATACAAATTGGCCAAACTCCCTCAAGACAATATTTTATTTTTCATCATATGAATATATCTTTTTAGATGCAGCCCTATAGCTAGAAGTAACCTTCACATCTCTATATGATGGCACCCTCCTTGGCAATTCAAGCATCTTTGTGCTATAAAACTTTGGTGTCAAAGCAAAGGCTAAGAGATGTAAGGAGGTGGTCATCTTGTTCCAACGATCAACAACAATTTGTTGCACAATTTTGAAAAATGTTTTTGTTGGGTCATATACCTTGGCCTCTATTATTGCTCTTATTTTCTCCACCATGCAGTCCATAGCATCATAAATTTCACCCAAACATGGGCGATGAATATCAATATACCTAATCATACTCATCATGGACTCAGTGAATCTCAAAACATATTCCACACGATCCCACCAATCATCATCAAGGATTAATGCTCTTACTTTTTGAGCTCTTTTTGTGTTTGATTGCTTCCATACATTCCACAAGGTGTTGATGACCATAGCACTTAAGGCCTCTCACACCTTCACAAGTCGTCTTAAGATGAGTGTGTGAGATGCAAATCGTGTTTCGACAACCTAACATGGCATAAAAAATACACATCATATATTTGTTGTCACCAAGATTGCCCCCATGATGCTTAAGTTGAAAGATCAACAATCTTGTGAAACATGGAATGATCCTCAGGCCCGCGGGTTGCCTATCTTGAGGATCAATTTCCAGATGAAGGGTTTGTTCTTGTTGATGTGTTTTTCATGCATATGCGAACACATAATAAAATACCTAAAAGTATCTTATCCTCTCTTGAACAAAGTTACTCAAAGTGACAACGCCATGGTTCTTGTATGTTGGGTCACGACGTGTGGATAAGCACAAGTGGTCGTTATGATTGCTGTTTCATCAAGGGGCCTTTCGCATGAGGAGACTTTATGAACCGCTTTGCGGATGATAGGCAATGAAGTTCTTTCCTACTACTACGAGATGTTTATCAAAAAATGGCAAAAGATGAGCGTTAAGAGGTTCTAAGCTATTCTTAGGATTGGATGGTTGAAGGATGATTTTAGTGAAACTCTATTAGTCTTAGTATTGCTATACAAGAACAACTCTATCAAAACTAGTGCAATCTGCTAAGGACATTTGAAGATTTTCAAATCGCTACTAAGCATAAACACCATCACTTGAATGCGTATCCATAATTAAGTAACAGTTGAACTTAAGCACTTTCAATAATTCCAGTTGACCATGCACGGCGTACTTACAATCAGCAAGAGGCTAGTGGTATGGATTATGAGCTTCACAATAAATCAAGTACAACATTCCATCATTCAATCTAAATACTTAAAAGTAATATCAAAGATTGACTTGAGAGGACGGAAAACCATGCAAGAAGCTTCAAAGATTGAATAAAAACACCATAACTTCAATGTTTTATTAAATCCGAAAGCAAAGTAACAACAATTCTCCAAATCCTTCTCTTATCTCTCTTGCACTCTCTCTTATAGCTAATATCTAATATCTAATCTCTCTAACTGATATCTAACCTTTTTACAAAGTGAAATGAATGAAGTTTATATAGTACTCCCAAATATAATGAAGGGCCAAGATCAAATGAAGATCAAGGGCCAAGATTTTGCCACCTAAACCCTAATTAGGGTTTGATACAAATGGAACCCTATCTAGATAAACATTGTTATGAAATCAACCAATGAGAAAATAACATGTGCTGGCACAAAAATCGAGGAAGCATCCTCCAATGAGAAAATGAGTTGCCAAGTAGGATCATAACATCTTCTAGAATCTTGTTTCCTTTCTCCCTTTTCGTTTTGGCATATTCAATGAATCTGGTCGTTATGCCTTCTACCTTAGTCATTGGAACTTCTAGTAGAGTCTTCAACTGTTCTTCCATGTGCACGACTTCCTTGAAGGCTTTGACGATAGCATTCTCCTATTCAGGTTCAAGCTCTTGGGTTTTGTTGACTAATACTTATTAGAATAATACTTTATTATTTTATTATTAATGCTCAATATTGTAAACATAGTGTAAATATCTTAATAAGATCTTGCTCGATATTATTGGCAGTTTCTTTTTAGAAACTTGCCCTCTTGTAATTCTTTGTAATCCTATTTATTGAGCGTTTGCTCATTGTTAATACATTCAATTTTTTACCAATTACTTGCGTAATATGGTATCAGAGCCTTGGTTATTTTCGAAATAATTTTTCGGTTAAAAATTCGTCACGAATTTTTTAACAGTTTTTTTGAAAAATTTCTTTGTTTATTCGAAATTGCTACTGGTTTGTGTGGATTGGTCGAGGGTTTTTTCGTGTCATTCTTTCAGCTCATGAACAATGACGTGATTTAAAATCGCGTTGTCTTCTGCAGTCTATTTCTGCGATTCTGTTTTTTGGCAGATCGTTTTGGCTGCGGCTACTAGGGGTTTCTGCTATTTTCTGGCTATTTTCTGCCCTCTCCCGCGACCCGTCTCTCCTGCATTTCGCGCGACCACGTGACGCGATTTTTTTCTTGCCTGCAAATTTTTTTCAGCCATTTTTTGGATGGAAATCTGCATTTTCGACTAGGGTTTTTGCCCTTCAGATCAAGTCAATTTTTTTTTCCAATTGCAAATTCTTAGTGGGTTTTTCGAGATCTCAACTGGGTCGTCATTGGAATTTTCTGGGTGCCTTGATTTTCGTGCCTCAATTTTCGAGCCAGCGGATCTAGATTCTGACAGTAGATTCTTTTTGGGTTTTTTGCAAGGATTTTTGGGTTGTCTTTGGATTTTTCTAGGTCAGCCGGATTTTTTTTTTGAAATTCGTGCCTGCCATACTTCATTTTTTGAAGTCTCTACCTGCATCTACCTCTGTTTTTGCATTGGGATTTGATTTTTTTGAATTCCGTGCCAGCGCCTCTTAGTTTTTTCATTTTTCGTGCATTGGGAAACGTGCAAGATGGTGTCATTGACCAACTTGATGTTGGAAGGCAGTCAACGATTTAATGGGAAAAATTATAACACCTGGAAGTAGCGCATGCTGACTATTTTTGAATATCGCCGCCTGGATAATCTTGTTTTGGGCACGGAGTCCCGTCCTCAAACACCTGGAGCTGACCAGGACAAGTTTGATGACCACAATCGAGAAGTTGTTATGCTTCTCAAGCTCTCTGTTACAGATGACCAGCTACCTCAGATTCCTTCGGCAAGTCAGTTGCAAAAATCTGGAAGCATCTGAAGGAGTTGCATGAGACATTCGACAAGAGTCGAGCCTTTTTTCTGAAGAATCAACTGTTCTCCATTATGATGGATGAACGCATGTCCTTACAGGAGCATCTTACAAAGATTAAGGACATTCGAGATCAGCTCGAAGCTATTAGTCGGCAAATGGAGGAAGAGGATATGGTAGTCATTACTTTGAAAAGTCTACCAAAACCGTATGAGCACTTTATAGAGATTCTCAACGTTACTTCTACTAATGTTGATCTGAAATTTCCAGAGTTATGCACCAAACTTCTGCAGCAGGATCATTGGAAACAACAGTTTGGTAGCGGTGCTACTTCAGCCTCCTCAGAACATGCCTTTGCTGCCAAATCCTTTCACAAGGATAAAGGCAAATCCCAGTCATCTAGTCCTTTCAGCAGAAGGGCTCTTCTCAGTCTCAGGATGGTTCCAAGAAAACGAAGGTGCAATGCAATTACTGTCACAAATTTGGTCATATGATCAAAGATTGCCGTACCAGATTGGCTTCCGAGCAGTGGAAGCAAGGAGGGTCTCAGCCTAAAGCCAATGTTGCTGAGCACACAGAGCAAAAAGAGTCTACCTTTTATGCCTTAATGGCTAAAAGACTTGTAGATCATGTGAAGTCTTCTGCCTGGTACATTGATTTTGGTGCTTCTTGTCATTTCACTCACAGGCGTGACTGGTTTGTTGAGTTCTGTCCCTACACTGATTCAGTTATTTTTGGAGGTGGTGAAGAGTACACTGTTGTCGGCAAGGGCAACGTTCAAATATAGTCTGGAGAGAGGAATCTCATATTCCTCAATGTGTACTATGTTCCTGGTATGGAACTTAACCTCCTTTCTGTCAGTCAGGTTATGCGGCTTTCTCCTCAGCTGGATGTCGTTTTCAGTACACATAAGTGCTCGATTGTTGATTGTGCTTCTAGCACTCCTGTAGCTGTTGGCATTGAGGATCATGGTCTCTATAGACTTGTGGATACAGGCGATTCTCTTGAGCATGCCTTCGCAGCTAAATCTTCATCTATCGGCAGTCTCTGGCATCAGCGATATGGTCACTTGAACATTCATTATCTTGCACAGCTTGTTCGGGAAGACTTAGTACATGGTCTACCTGATATTCAGACTCATAATCATCACGTTTGTGAAGCTTGCCAGGTTGGGAAGCAGGACCGAACACCGTTCAAGAATGGTGACTCATGGCGTGCCTCTAAGGTACTGCAGTTGGTCCACGCTGATGTATGTGGTCCTATGAATACTACTTCTGTTACTGGGTGCAAGTATTTCTTGCTTTTTGTTGATGATTTCAGTCGTAAAATGTGGGTGTATTTCCTTAAGCAAAAATCAAATGTGCTTACTGTATTTCAGAAATTTAAGGCCTTAGTAGAAAAAGAGTCTAGTTCTTCTATTATTACTCTTAGGTCTGATAATGGGGGGGAGTTTTGTTCTTCTACTTTCTCTACTTTTTGTGATACACGGCATAAAATGTCAGTTAACCACACCATACACCCCTCAGCAAAATGACGTTGTAGAACGTCGTAACCGCACCATTATAGAAATGGCTAGGTCTATGATGGAACATAGAAACGTTCCTAAGAAATATTGGGCAGAAGCAGTGTTCACAATAGTCTATCTTCTTAATAGGTCACCCACTCATGCTGTTAAAAATAAGACTCCGAAGAATGGTTTGGTCGCAAACCTAGGATCAACCATTTGAAAGTTTTTGGCTCTTTAGCTTATGTGTGGATTCCTGATGCTAAACGCACTAAGTTGGATTCCAAGAGTCAGAAGCTCATGTTTACAGGGTACAGTGACAACCATAAGGCTTACCGACTGATTGATGTAGACTCTGATCGTCTTATCTTCAGTCGTGATGTTGTCTTTGATGAAGAACGAGAAACATTTCAACTTTCCTCGTCTTAGCAACATTTTGAGGATTAGCCTTTGAAGGCTTCTGACTTGGGTATCTGTCTTCCATTCGGTTCACCTAATGGGAGGGATGATGCAGATTCTGTATTTGATGATGCACTACCCGAGTTTCGTTCGGAAGATGCTCATCTTCCTCCTACTCCTGATCCTGATCATCTTCCTCTTCTAGTTATTCCTCCTGCTCCTGATGTTGGCACATCTACTCTTCAGCCTAAATGGTGGGCTAAGACCATTAGTGCTCTTCGTCCAGATGAGCTCATTGAGGGTAGAGCTTCCAGAAATAAGGGCAAACAATAAAACACAGTTAATTTTGCTCTTATGGCTAACATCCACAGTATCTATGAGCCTCAAACATATGCAGAGGCCAAAGGGATTCCAGAGTGGGAACAGGCAATGGATACTGAATTCCAAAGTCTTCAGAAGAATCACACCTGGGTTCTTTCAGATCTTCCTCTAGGGAAGAAACCCATTAGTTGTAAATGGGTATATAAGGTCAAGTATCATGCAGATGGTACCTTAGATAAATATAAGGCCAGATTAGTTGCTCGAGGATTCACACAGCGAGAAGGCATTGACTATGAGGAGACTTTTGCTCCTACTGCCAAGATGAGTACTATTTGTCTTCTTCTCACCATTGCAGCTCAATATGGTTGGAAAGTCCATCAGATGGACATGAAGAGTACCTTCCTCAATGGTGAATTGTAGGAAGAAGTCTACATGACGCAACCTCCTGGTTTCAAGGTTGCCGGTTCAGAACCGCAAGTGTGTAGACTCCGAAAAGCACTCTATGGACTTAAATAGGCTCCTTGAGCATGGTACATAAAAATTGATCAGTACTTGGTTGCTCATGGCTTTTAGCGTAGTCCTTCAGACAATAATCTGTATTTCAAACACTCTGGTAATGATATTCTCTTTCTTGTTGTCTATGTGGATGACTTGATCATTGCTGGGAATTCAGCACAGTTGATTTCAGAAATCAAACAGGATTTATGCAACACTTTTGATATGATAGATTTAGGACTTCTTCATTATTGTTTGGGTGTTGAGGTTTGGCAGACTGATAGCAGAATCTTCCTTTCTCAGTCTAAGTATGCCAGAAGCTTGCTTGGCAGGTTTCGAATGCAGGATTGCAAACCTGCTTCCACACCTATGGAGACTGGTTTGAAATTGTTAGCCAAGTTTGATTCTCCTCTTGTAGATGAAACACAATTCAGGCAACTAGTGGGTAGTCTCATCTATCTCACTGCCACTAGACCCGACCTCAGTTTTGTAGTGAGCTACATCTCACACTTCATGACGGCCCCCGGGGCTGATCATTGGGTAGCAGCAAAGTGTGTCCTGCGCTATGTGAAAGGCACCTCGAATTGTGGACATCTTTACACTAGGAGTGATGATACTAGACTCAGTGCGTTCACAGATTCAGATTGGGCAGGCTCAGTTGATGACAAGAAATCAACCTTTGGATGTGTTCAGTTTGGGATTTGGTGCAGTCACCTGGACTAGTAAGAAGCAGCAGGCAGTGGCTCTCTCTTCGACAGAAGAAGAGTATAGAGGAGCTGTTAAGGCAGCTTGTGAGGCAGTTTGGCTTCGCCGGATGCTTGGAGATATGCAAATATCTCAAGCAGGTTCGACTCCCTTGTTTTCGGACAATCAGGGAGTTCTCAAACTTGCCAAGAATCCAGTCTTCCGTGAGAGAACCAAACATACAGAACTTCATTGTCACTACATTCCGCAGTTGTTTGAAGACGGATCCATTCAGTGGTTGTATGTTCCTACCTCAGAGCAGTCAGTAGATATTTTCACCAAACCCCTCAGTCCAGATAAGTTTGTAAAATTCAGGGGGTCTATTGGTGTAGTTGATAGATTGAGCATTAAGGGAGGGTATTAGAATAATACTTTATTATTTTATTATTAATGCTCAATATTGTAAACTTAGTGTAAATATCTTAATAAGATCTTGCTCGATCTTATTGGCAGTTTCTTTTTAGAAACTTGCCCTCTTGTAATTCTTTGTAATCCTATTTATTGAGCGTTTGCTCATTGTTAATACATTCAATTTTTTACCAATTACTTGCGTAATAATACTACGAGTGCGAACATATCTTCCAATTGCTTTTTGGTGATCATTCCATCAGTCCCATGAAAGATAACTCTTATTCTTTCCTCCAATTCTCTGGCTTCTATAATCATCCCAGGATCAATCTTCCTCTCCAAAACGATCTATGCTACTTATACTATCTTCTCATGAATAAGGTGCATATCATCTTGAACTTGATTGCACCCATTTCCAATATCTTCAAAAATTATCTTCTTTGTGCGAAGTAGACTACTCCAATGTAGGAAGCTAGGCGTAGATCCTTCTCTTCTTATTTTCTCTCTTGTTAAAACTTCCCTAGGTGTTTTCCTTATTACTTGCAGTACTGGAATGATGACATCTCTAGTATGAGCAAATGCTTCGAAGGCTTCTATGAGGGCATGAGTCCTTCCAAGGACTTTTATGACTGTATCAAGTGTCTTCATTATACCCTTCATGAACTTGCTAACTTTGGCATATGAGTCTTCTATCCATGTGTCCATCAGTTGTGCTGAATTCGTCATCTTCTCCATATGATCAACTAATTCCACAGGAAGCAAGGGAGGTGGTGTAGCTGCTAGACTCTGTTGTCTCAATGGTTCTTGGAATTGCTGGAAGTAGTTTCTCCACGTACTTATCTCCCTTTCCAACCTTTTATTCTTCTCTACTTTTTCTCTAAGCATATCATTAACTACCTTCAATGAATCACCTATAGCTTGCTCGGAGGTGAGTGGTCCCAAATCAATAGTCTCCATATCATATTCATCTGTTGTGATTTCATCTTCATACTTGTCAACCATTGGAGTAGCTATTTGTAACTTTCGAGAACCCGAATCATCTTTGATCACCTTAGACATCTTCGTAGCTTTCTTTTTATAGGTGACCTCTCAAGTTCGACTTAGAAGGCTCCCTATGTTATATGTTGGTTCTTCATCAAGTACTATCACCTCTCTAGCTAGCCTTTCCTTAAGCCATTCAAGAATAGATGATCTCCCTTCTTCAACTTGTGTTTCTTCAAGCATCTGCTCATCTCTAGGTGGTGAAGTGGTCTCATCATTGTCTTCTTCTTTGTCTCCATCGATCTCTTGAATGTGATGAGTGAGATCTTCTTGTTCTTGTGATGACTTCTCTTTGCCTTTATCGTGTACTGCAGATTCCATTGATTCATCTGCTCGACTCAACTCCTTATCTACCCTTTGTTCTTCATGCCTTTCGTCTTGATTGAATTCTTCTTCATGCCTGAAGGAAGGATGACTGGAAATTGATTTATGCTTCTTCCTTGATGACTCCTTTTCTCCACTATCATCTTTTCTCTTCAAACCTCTTGAGTGAGATGATTGAGAAGCACTTCCACTAGCGCTTGCATCATCTTCATTGTCTTTCCTTGCTTCTGAGTGGAATGCCATTGTTATATTTTGCTCTTTCAATTTCTGATGCTGAATGTCTATCCATATACGAGTGTATTCCAAGACTTGTTTCATCAACTCCTTCAAATCTGTGACCTCCAAGTCAACCCAATTGATCTGGATTTCCTTGCTTTCTTTGGCATAGGCTGATTGGAGATATTTGCCGCTATCCTGTACTTGATCAGCAACATTAAACAACTTACATTTCCTAATGAAATCGAGAGGTTGCTTGGAATACATCTTTTTCTTTACTTCTACATCATCTTGAATGTTCATCCAATAGTCTTCTAACTGCCACTGGTGTCCATACTTCTTTCCCATAATTCCTTTTACATTACCATATGGATCAAAGTGATCTCTAGGAGTGAATGGCTTGAGTGAATAGAGGGTTAACTCTCTTTTGGCATTCTCAGCTGCTTGAATAGAAGGACACGCTTCAATAGAGTCTTCAAGTGAAATAGGAAAAGAGACACTAGTTCCGTGTTTGTGCTTGTATGCTTTGACATATGCTACCAATTGTCTCACCACCTCAAGTAGCACTATTCTGTGTGTCGGGTAGTGTGGCAACATGTAGTGAGGAGAAGGACATCCGTGAATTCTGATATAAGTGAACTTCGGGAATTGGATGAACCATGCACCATATTGTTGAACCAATGCTTGTGCTTTTGGAGAGAGCCTTTGATGAAGTGCACCTTGAAGTGACCTTGTGATGTGCATAGTGAATGTATCATTCACTCTTCTATTGTGTTGTTTGGTTGGCTGATGAAGTTGTGTATAGCACTCATGCACTTTTATCTCTCTTGGTTCTCTTCCGACTATGCCTCTATACATCAGTCCGGGATACTCGTAATTCCTTGCAAGAGAGTATATAACATAGGAGCTCATGTAGAATGTCCTTGCGTGCAATAGTCTTCTTAGTTGCAGATTGATATTGTTGCTGGTGAGCCTCACTCAATTAATTGCGTTTTTGCCATAAGTGACAGTCTCTATGAAATGTCCTCGAAATATGAAGCCTTAGGTGCACCAATCACTCGATGAAGTCTTTGAATTCATCTTTGAAGTCCACTCTATGTAATCTGCCGGGTCATCTGCTCTTACCACCTCTACTCTTTAACCAAAACTTGTCGATGATCTTTGGACAAGCTTCTGGATCATTATCATAGGCTGACTTAACTCCTTCCACACTTACGTAGATCATGTCCTTAGGCTCAGGTAGATGAAATGCTTCACTAATTGCTGTCTCCGAGAGATATGCAAGTACTCTTCCATCCTTCGCCACTATTCTTCTTGAGGGGGAATCATAGTGTTGAGCACATTCAACGATTAACTCATAGCATTGCACTACAGGAGGGAAGCCAGTTGAATTTATAATCCCGCCAGTTGAATTTATAATCCCGCTATCGATCATCTTCTTCGCTGTAGCAGTAGGCTCACTTGTGTATAACGGGCTCCGGAACTTCTTGGCGTCAAATTTCCCGAGATTGGTGTCTCCTATTCTGCCCCAATGAGAGGTGATTTTGGTTTCTAATGCACCGCTCTTCGAGTCTTCTTTGATGAGCGCTTGACGGTTGACAGTTCCACCAGGTTTAGGTGCCGCCATCCCTCACCTATAAGAGATGTGTAAGTTAGGAAAATGGTGAAAGGTAGGCAAGATATTAATGTAATTAAATCTATTTGCTAATGAGAATGATAATGAATAGTCCACAATATCGACTTAGATCAATCTTACATTCCAATGAATCTAAAATTAAATGTTACATGACTGATTTTACACCCATCTGCATCTTTTAGTAGTGAAAAGATCAATATCTGACTTCTATCAGACCTATACCTGATCCTCTATCAGTTAAAACACAATACTTACCTCTTATCCTCTTGATATTTAACCTTAAATCTGATCAACAAGGTGACTGCTGGATAATTTAGCCTTGTGATAGGTGAATTCACTTGAATTTGTTGTGATGCTGATGTAGTTCGCTGTGACTATTTTTCTTTCCTGAGCAAATTCGCTGTTTCCTAGTGAATTTCTCAGCTCAATGATGAAATTCGATCCTCTTGATTGCTAGATGATTTCGCTTTAGTGCTGATTGAATTTGCTATCTTGCTGATGGATGTTGCTTTTGGAGGATGTAGTTCGCTACTTGAATTCACCCTTAATGCTGATTGAATTCGCTGATCTTAATGAAGTTTGCTGCTTGCTTGAAATTCGCTAATTAGAGAGAAGGATTTGTTTGATTTGATTTGAAATGAATGCTTAAATCTCCTCTTATAGGTGATTAAGGAAAGGTTGTGTCTTTTCCTATGAAGGCCGACCTGATTTAGCAAAGAAAATTTGTTATTATCTTTTTTAATGCTGGCCGACTTACACTTTTTCATTCAAATTCGAATTCGATTTTTGGTGCCAAAGTAGTGTTTGATTAATCTTTGAAAGTGCATTGAACAAGGTTCTTATGATGTTCGCTCCTAAACCTATTCACATGAAGTTCGCTCCAATTAGCAAGCACATGAAGTTTGCTCTTAAACCAAGGCACACAAAATTCACTCTCAAAGGCAAACACATGAAGTTCACTCTCAAAGGTAAACACATGAAGTTCGCTCCATCTCTTATGCACATGAAGTTCGCTCTACTTTGGGTTCACATGAAGTTACCTTCAAATCCCGCCTTTCATCCTTGCTCAAGGTAGTGGTCTTATAAGCAATCTTGCAAATTTGTTCTCAATTAGGAGCACTTTAAGTAAAGTCCGCTCCATTACCTTTGCACTTGAAGTTCTCTCTTGATCCCATGCACAAGAAGTTCGCTCTTGGAGGCAAGCATATGAAGTTCGCTCTTGGAGGTAAGCACATGAAGTTCGCTCCAACTTTCAAGCACATGAAGTTCGCTCCAATTGCCTCGGACATGAAGTTCTCTCCAATTGCCCCGGACATGAAGTTCGCTCCAATTGCCCTCCACATGAAGTTCACTCCAATTACCTCGCTCATGAAGTGAATTTCAAGTCATCACTTCATTATTTCATTCAATCCCTAGGATTTTCAAACCTTCATTGACAAAACAAATACGTCAATCTTACCTCATGATGGCCTAAAAGGAAATATTCGCCCCTATTAAAGAGCACATGAAGTAAACTTCTCTCCAAAGAAGGAGCATTTGAAGTGATCTTCCAATTAAAATCATGCTCGCTATCATCACTCAAACACTCTAACTCGCACTCAAACAAGGCTTCTAAGGCAGATTCTTTCAAAAAGTGATGATCCTAAATTTTGCTCCTGAGGCTAGGCACATGAAGTTGATTTCAAATCAAGACTCCAACTCTCCTTTGCTCTCTTTCACTTACTTCTCAACTCTAATGCGTGATACCATGCTCATCATGAAGTCTTAGGAGGGATTTTCGCTCTGAGGGAGATGCACATGAAGTTCGCTCCAAATGCTGTGCACATGAAGTGGATTGAAATTCAACACTTAGTGTTTGCTTGCTCACCTTGCTTCATCCCATCCAATCAAACTTGTCAAAACAAGGCTTATAGAACAACTTAGCTCTCAACTAAGGGCGTTTGAAGTGAATTTTGCTCTTCAAGAGGAGCACTTGAAATTTTCGCCCTCAACCTTAAGCATTTGAAGTTGCTTGAAAATGTACTCTCAAGTTGTATTGCACTACTTCATGCCTTTGTTCATGTTTCTATATACTATAAGACCTCAAAACTCACCTCTAATATGTCTTCTCCTTCAACTTGAGGGAATAAGAGTGAAATTCGCTCTGGGAGGGGGGCACTTGAAGTTTCCTTATCTAGCAGTCTCTCACACTCTTCGGTTGAACTCAAGATGACTTGAATTTTCATGATATTTAGAAGCTACAAACTCACTCATTTCACCTACGAGAGGGAGATATTAGACTAAGAGACTAAGACTTGAGCAAAAAAAAGGGGGGGTCCCCATTTTGACGGGGCGATGTGTGAAATGGTCACAACAGTTCCCTCATGAATACCTCCTGCAAAGTAATCTCTTGATGGAAAAAGGATAGAAGGATAACTTGGAAATGAAACCTATCCTAAAGGGAGGTGATGCACCAAATATCTAAAAACCTTAGCAGCTGCATTAACTCACAAAGATTCTCAAAAAATTAGCTTAACTCTATGCACAACTCAGATTTAAATTAAATCAAACAAAAGTGCTTCATAAGAAGATTTATTTTGCAAACTTATTATATCTTTAAATTCATTTTTTAGAATATTATATCACATTTTTCTTGCATTTTGCAACCTTATTCATGTAATATTGATTAGCAATAGGGGATCCACGATACAAATTGATAATAATTATCAATTCTTACATACGTATATACTCACGAATTTTGAGTAAATGAAAACCCACTATGTCATTTTAACAGATTCAATTATTTCTTATCTTCAGAATTCCAATTGGTTTCATTTTCTATTAAGTTCCATTCTTAATACTACTATTCATCTACAATAGAAAATTGAATAAAATAAAAATGTGTGTGTACATGACTAATAGCGTAGTACCTAGACTGAAAAAGAGTTCCTTCTTGCTCATCTTACAAATATTTTGTTTCCAGATTTTTGAAGGAAAACCTGATGCTTTCACAACTCAACAACTGAATATATCAATACAACTTATAACCTGTTTGTATTCCATATTAAGGCATACTAATGAGACATAATTCAAGGATTCTATGCATTGAATCACAAAAAATCACATCAAATCATCCATTAATCACACAAAACATAGATTGGAGAAGGCAAAGTTTGCTGCTTTTATTGAAAAAAAATAAAATGCATACAGCTGAGAATGCTTCTACCAGCCCTTCATCTGGAGATTGATCCTCAAGATAGGCAACCCACAGGCCTGAGGATCATTCCACGTTTCACAAGATTGCTGAGCTTTCAGCCTAAGCATTATGGGTGCAATCTTGGTGACAACAATATCAACTATAAAAAATGAAAAATAAAAAATAAAAAAATAAAATTTAAATTGCCTTCAACAACTCCAACTTGGAGAAGGTCCTGAATATGGCTTGTGACATGTGATGATTAGTCACAAACATTTGAATCTCCTTGCCCTTCGTGTAAACTTGTTTGACCCAATCAATTTGTGTGCCAATCTTCTGTATGATTAAATTGAGTGAGTGGATTGGACATGGTGTCCAAAAAAGTGACTATATGTAGCCAAAACTATAGTTGCAGTTGCCTTACAATTTTTAGCATTGCCTGTTATGACTTGGACAATATTTTGAGGCCCCACCATGTCAATACATCGTATGAGGATATTGGCCATGAAACTTGCATCTTTCACTTGCCCCTCACAATCCACTGCTTTCAAAAACATCTCCTCTTTAGGGGACGCTGCTATAACATTGATTAATGGCCTATTTTTGCAATCTTTCCATCCATCAGAAACGATGGACACATCTGTTTCGGGCCATGTATCTTTGATGGCTCTCATTTGTGTCTCTAAGGAAGCTTTGTCCTTTGCCAATAAGGTGGTTTGCACCTTTTCATACCTAGGACAAACATAATCAGGAGGTGTATTACAAAGGGTGTGCACCATCTCTCGAAAATAAGGTGATCTAACAATGTTGAAAGGAAGCCCATTGCCATAAATACAACCAATAACACTTTGATCTACAACCTATTTGCTTTTAGTTTTGAAGGCCTATCCAGTGGGCCTCTTTTTCATGTAACCACAACATCCTCTAGTACAAAAGGTGGTGGCATTGCCGTGAAAGGATGTGGGCTAGTCAGTCTTGTGGAGCCACTACTAAGAGGCCTCTTTGAGGTTGCCTTGGAAAGAGGATGATTAGTCTTTGGTTTGTTGCTTCTCCTATCGGCTTCCTCTTGTTCTCTAATATATTGCAGAGTTAGAGCTTTTGGCAGCACATTGCCATCTTGCCCCTGGATGGCACAAAAGTGACCTTTCACTTGAAAGTATCAGCTGGTATACTCTATGCCACTTACATTGCCAAAGAAAACTCCCACCACCATATTTTTGCTTGATCATTGTAGTATAATGACAAAATGGTGAATCCTCATCAATTTTAAAAGGGTTCGCTTCAAATTTAGGCCTCGACAACTAAACTAGAGGCAGAGCTTCCACTTGCAGCCATTATGTATCAATATTGAACCTAAAATGGAAAACTCAAAACATTATTGAAAAAAATTGGAAAAATTCAGCATTATAACCCCCTCATATGCATACAATGTGTAAAAAAATATTCAAAACTTAATAATAAAATTTTTAAAAAAACTTGAAAAATCTTGAAAAAATTGAAAAAAATGAGGATTCACTCACCTTTGATGGCTAAATCTGCCTTCGGCAACAATTCCTAAGCCTTTGATGTGTGTGTCACACGTTTGTAACCTTCACCTTCGAAGAAAAATGCAACCACCTTCAAAACAAGCTTGGAAGGAAAAAATGGTGAAAAATGCAAGTATGGAGCAACGAAATTAGTTAATGAGCAAATAGGTGACAAATGTCTCATATGGGCGAAATTAGGGTTTTAATGGCTTTTGAAAGCATTAAAAATTGTTTTTATTGTTGGTGGGGCTGTTTTGGTTGCCCATGTGGCCAGGTACACCCAGGTTCGGCTTGAGTGTGTCGCTAGCGCCCGAGTTCTTTGTGGGTATGACTAAACCATACCCACAAAGAACTCGGGTGCTAGGAACGCACCTGGGATGAACCCAGGTGCGAACTTGGACTGCATTGAGACCTTGAGCTCACTTGTATAGGAATTTGGCCCTTTGTAGAAGAGCTCGATGACTTAAATGTTTAGTAATTGCAGCCAAACAAGTTCAAATTACATATATATATACTTCTATCTAATTCAAGAAAAGGTTAGAGAATTGTAAGAATTTTCTAGAAACCAGATCTTTTTAAAAATTCATGGAGGATCTCTAGTTGAACATACAAGTTCATTTGGCTTGAATTTTGAGCACAATATTTGTCTCTTTGACTTTGATAATCTATGAAATTTAATTGCACACTTTTGAATAACAATGAAGATGCCAATTAACATAAACTGAGAAACCACAAGGAAATGAAACTAGTAATTTTCACTAACCTAAGGAGACTACAAACCATTGGGTTGGCTTTGGGTTTCACAAACATAATTGTAATATTCCCCTTAATTTTTTTCGATTTTTCAATAGCAAGATTACAATCACACCAATCACTCGTTAGGGTTAGAATAATGAAATCCAAACAACTGAAGGGAACCCTACACCTTTTGATCACCGAGAGCCTAGACTGGGAGGGTGAGAGCATACGGTAGCAAGGGATTGTTAGTAATAATCTGTTGAAGTGCTGAATACAATAATGGGCGGCAAGCCAACCCCTTCTGCTTATCCAGGGGGTGAATCAAGAAGCTTGGCGGTAAACCAGCCAAGAGAACACTCCCAAAACACGAATCACTCAACCACAATGTTTCAACGGGAGGATTGAACACACCAAACAAGCTCAACTCCACCGCTTATGCAGCGGGAGGATCATTATTGTTAATGCATTAGTAGCTTCTGCAAGATAAGACTTTTCTAACCCATTAATCTCCTTTATTTTGTTATGGTTTATTCATCTATGCTATTAGATTATCTGATTTATGCTTTCCGAACTGAATATGTTTATCAGATTGTAACATTGATCATGATTATGATATTGGCATTGGATAAATATGGATTAGATCGACGACTTGCTTAACATAGTTAAGCGTCGATCTAAATGCTATCGGGCTAATAACCCGATAGCATATTAATGTCTATTCATTTATGAATCGGCATTAATATGCTATCGGGGTATTAACCCATAGCATATGTAATGCTATTTGTTATCGGGTTTAGTTCATACCGATAAACATTTATAATCGGGCCATTAACAAAGCATCATAACTAACACCGTTTCAATCGAGTGTTTAAGTATTAAATGTTAGTTACCAAACATAACCGAAATCGGGATGTGCAATATGGAAAGACACCGATCAATAGGTGCCTTGATCGGTCATGTCTAAACAAGACATCTATTGACCGATCTTCTAAAACATATAAAGCCCAACATGAATCATTTGGAGAAGACATATAAAAATATTAATGATCTCTCTCCTTCAACCTGCAACAAAACAATTAGATTATTAGACAATATAATCATATAAAATTCTCACATATATAATTTGTTCTTTTATTGCAAATGAATAAAACTTTACATCGTATCAGAGCGAGGCTAATCGAATCTGAGGCTATTCAATTTCTGAATAATTCAAGAACAAAATTATATATTACATCACATTTCCAAAATGGCTAGCGCTGTTAGATTCGAAGATAGACTCGGAGGTAGCGATGATTTCTTAGCTTGGAAGTTTAGAATCAAAATGATTTTGAGAGAAAACAAAGTTGATTCATATGTTCAAACTGAAAGTGCAGCACCTGAGAATGAACCTGACAAAACAACATGGATTGAGGGAAATGAAAAGGCTATTAAAATAATAGTTGATGGGGTAAGAAACAACATAATGCCCATCATAAAGAAACAAGAGACGGCTTACAAAATGTTCAAAGCACTTGAAAGGACATTTGAGATATCAAATGCAAGTCGTACTTTGACATTGAAACGAGAGATAAATCATATCACGATGAACAAAGGGGAGACAATCAACTCCTACTTCATGCGAATATCAACCCTAAGAGATGAACTTGCAACCCTTGATTATGAGATCCAGAGTAAAGAATTAACACTCATTGCTCTAGATGGGCTGCCCAGTGGATGGAATACATTTGTCCAAGGCATTAGTGCAAGGTCCAAATATCCTAAGTTTGAAAGGTTAAGAGATGATTGTCTCCAAGAAGAGTCGAGATTGAACAAAATTGGAATAAAACAAAAGAACATAGACGAAGACTTTCAAGTCCTAAATACTAACGCAAATAAGAAAAGTAAGAAGAAGCAATTTAGGAAAAGAAAAAGTCATCAAGGCAAGAACACTCCAAAGAAAGACCTATCACATATTCAATGTTATAGGTGTGAGAAATTTGGACACTATGTTGCGAAATGTCCGGAGAGAGCCAAACAAGCCACATTTGTCAAAGTAGGAAAATCCAAAAGGGAAGATGACTTCGAGAACTATGTCCTCTACTCAGCACTCACAAGCCATACAACAAACAAGTCTAACTCATGGGTGATCGACAGTGGTTCATCCAGACACATTACCGGTTTTAGAGAAGTGCTAGACTCCATGATAGAGGAGAATGATGAGGAAGTGACCATCGGAGATGATTCCTGACATCCAGTCAGAGGAATTGGAACCTGCATCATCAAATTAAAGATAGGCATGTCATTGCAACTTGAAGGAGTACTATATGTCCCCAACATCAAAAGAAATCTAGTCTCCATATCAGCACTAGAGGATAATGGATACAGAGTGACCATGGAAAACAAGGTGTTAGCTTGGCCGAGAAATTCTACCATCAAGAAAGCTAAAGTCATTGGACAAAGACAAGGCTATTTGTATGAGCTATGCATAGAGCCCAACTTAGCCTTAATTCATGAAGCCACAAATGCAAATGAGGTGTGGCATAGAAGACTAGGCCACCTGAATTATAGGGCTTTATCATCTATGGGAAATCTTGTCACAAGTCTACCTAAGTTGAAGCAATATCATTCAGAGGCATGCAAGGGATGTGCCCTAGGTAAAAATACCAAGGGTGCCTTCCAAAATAGTATTAGGAAGACAAACAAAATATTAGAATTAGTTCATTCTGATGTATGTGGACCTATGTCCGAACCCTCTCTAGGGGGATTTTTGTATTATGTAATATTTGTTGATGACTACTCTAGGAAAACTTGGATCTACTTTTTGAAATATAAAGAATCAGAAGAGATCCTCAATAGGTTTAAAGAATTCAAATCACTAATGGAGAACTACTCAGGAAATAAAATTAAAACCCTAAGAACTGACAATGGGGGGGAATATACTTCAGAATTATTTAAAGATTTTTGTAAAAATTCAGGGATTAAGAGGTAGTTAACAATACCTTATAATCCTCAACAAAATGGGGTAGCTGAGAGGAAAAATAGGATTATTGTAGAAGCTGCCAAAACCATGATCCTTGATCAAAATCTAAATATCAAACTTTGGGCAGAAGCAACTAGCACTGCGGTATATATACAAAACAGATGTCCTCACTCCCACCTTGAAGATAAAACTCCTGAGGAAGTCTTCACCAAAATAAAGCCAGATATCAGCCACCTTAGGATATTTGGGTGTCCTGTCTATATACATGTACCTAAAGAGAAAAGACTAAAACTAGAACCTTCTAGAAAAAGGGGAATACTTGTAGGATATAGTGAAACATCCAAGGCCTATAGAATTTATATACAAGGTCAAAGAAATATTGAACTTAGTAGGGATGTAATATTTGAAGAAGACTTAGCCTTCAAAAGAGCCCAAAGTACAATAGAACCTGAAATCTATATCCCTACTCCTAACATAGAAGAAGATCCTACTCTTGAGCTTCAGAGGAAGAATCTTGAGGAGACTGTAGGTGAAACTCAAAACCCACCTAGAGAAAAACTCAAGAAAAGACCACTATGGGCCACCAAAACTGTAACAGAAGCTCAGAACTTTGCTGCTCCATCAGGAACCTTCAGGGAAAGTAAAAGGCCTAATAAATTCACTAGCTATGTTGCCCTTATGAATGATCTCTCTAAAGTTGAACCAAACAATGTATCAGATGCACTTGAACATCAAGTATGGAAGGATGCCATGTCTGAAGAGTATCAATCCATTATGAAGAATGATGTTTGGGAGATTGTTCCTAGGCCAACTAAGAAATCTGTTGTTTCATCTAAATGGCTTTTCAAGATCAAACATGCTGCAGATGGCAGTATTGAAAAACACAAGGCCAAATTTGTAGCTAGAGGGTTCTCACAAAGGGAAGGAATAGATTATGAAGAAATATTTGCACCTGTTGCCAGATATACATCGGTAAGAGCTGTACTAGCCATTGTAGCAGCAAAGGGATGGAGGGTACACCAGATGGATGTTAAGACAACATTTTTAAATGGTGAGATCTTAGAAGAAGTCTACTTAGAGCAACCTGAAGGGTTTGAAATTCATAATGTAGAGTCTCATGTATGTAAACTTAAGAAAGCTCTCTATGGGCTCAAACAGGCTCCCAGGGCCTGGTATGAAAGAATTGACACCTATCTCTCAAAACTAGGTTTCACTAAAAATGATGTAGATCCTAATCTCTACTACAAAAGAAATAAAGGTGATATGCTAATATTGATTTTATATGTTGATGAC
Organism: Cryptomeria japonica; assembly: GCF_030272615.1. NCBI lineage: Eukaryota > Viridiplantae > Streptophyta > Pinopsida > Cupressales > Cupressaceae > Cryptomeria > Cryptomeria japonica. The sequence goes on along the minus strand of NC_081405.1, from coordinate 506,968,652 downwards.
CTATTAATCACAGGAGATGATCACCTTATAGATCAATGCAAGAAAGATCTATCCACAGAATTTGATATGAAGGACTTGGGACTACTTCATTACTTCCTAGGGTTAGAAGTATGGCAGAATTCCAATAATATTGTACTAAACCAAGGAAAGTACACCTTGCACATTTTGATGAGATTCAGAATGCTAAACTGTAGGCCCATGACCTCTCCTATGGAAACCAACTTACATAAACTTAAAGAAGCAGCAGCAGAATCACAGTCCACTGATCCTACTCAGTACAGGCAAATGATTGGGTCCCTAATGTATCTATTAAATACAAGGCCAGATATCTGTTATGATGTTAATGCTCTAAGTCAGTTTATGTGTGAACCTAAGGAGATACACCTGGTGGCAGTAAAACATATTATGAGATACTTACAAGGTACCTTAAACCTTGGTCTTAAATATGAGAAAGTTGATATAGATCTACATGGATTTACAGATTCAGATTGGGCTGGCAGCGTGACTGACAGAAAAAGCACTTCAGGGTGTTGTTTCAGTTTAGGTTCAGCCATGATATCTTGGATCAGCAGAAAGTAGTCTTCTGTAGCTCAAAGTTCCACCGAGGCCGAATATATTGCAGCTTCTATGGCTGCTCGAGAGGCAGTATGGCTTAGGAAGTTGCTTGTGGGATTGTTTGGAGAACCTATGAAACCTACTATTATTCATTGTGACAATCAGAGCTGCATAAAACTTTCAGTAAATCCAGTATTCCATGACAGGTCCAAACATATTGAGATCCCATACCACTATGTACGAGATATGGTTGATAGGAAAGTAATTCAATTAGAATATGTTTGTACAGGAGATCAAACTGCATACATTCTGACCAAACCTCTTTTGTAATGTCCCCATTTTGCGAGCATCAGAGTTTGTAAGAATTAGCCTATCATTTGACCCTCGTAGGCTAACAATTATTGATAGAGGGCCTCGTGTGGCAGTTACTTGGTGATTAGAGACATTACTCTTCAGCTGGATTCAGGTTTTGGCCTTTGCACAGGTTTTTTTGACTCAGATTGGCACACTTACTATTTATAGTAAGTTACTATTTTGGGAGAGTCAGGGTTCCTATTAATAGAAAGACACCTGAGCAGAGCTTATTAGCAGTGTTGACCTTGATTGGGCCTTTGCAGCTATTTCTAGACTCAGTTCCACATACTTACTATTTATAGTAAGTCACTATTCAGGGTTTCTATTTTTAGACGGGCATCCAATCACATGGAGAACAGGGAGAGTCGACTCCTGGCTCAGACGGCTTAGCAATCAGACAAGTACATCAAGAGATATTAAAGTTTAAGTGACTTAAGTGATTTATTTAATATTTTAATATTATTATAAAGTTCTAAAGTAACTTTATAATAATAAAGTCACTTTAATATAATAAAGTGCGTTAAGTGAATAATTTAATGTGGGAATAAATCTTTATCCCACATTGGCCAGGAAGGTGTTTGAGCTCTCTTAAGAAAAGAATAAAAGGAAAGGCAAGAGTTCATTCTCGGCATCCAGTTGATGAATAGTATTTTGATTGATTTTTATTGTGGAGCCTAGGGCTTTCGCAATTTTCTTCTTTGATCATAGGAAACGAAAACTTCCTATTGATAGCAATTTTGAAGGTGTGAAATAACACCTGAATTATTGCAGTTGTGGGAAAGAATACTTCAGTTCTTTCATTTGTGCAAATTGGTGAAGTTTTCTACAAGGGTTTGAAGAATATTGAGGACTATCGAGTGCAGACCTGAAGATTCATTGGCAGCCATTAGTAATCGTTCTTTTTAAAGTTTGTTCTTGCTGCTACAGTGCGCATGAACAGTACCCGTGAACAGTGCGCATGAACAGTGTGCGTGAACAGTACCCGTGAACAGTGTGCATGAACAGTGCGCGTGAACAGTGCGCATGAATAGTACCCGTGAATAGTGCGCATGAATAGTGCCGTGCTACAGTATTTGTGCTTGATTCCGATTGCAACTTTCATCTCCATCATCGAGCATCACTATTATCAGGTTCCTCTTGCAACTATTAGTAGCTAGTATTGAAATCTTAGGCATATAATTTTGCTGTTGTAAGTGATAACTTAAAATCAGATTTGGCATCGCTGTAGTCTTTTTGTAAGCCAATTAGTCTTGGCAAATCCATAGCAGCATTGTACTTAGGAATGAATTCAATAAAGAAGATATATGTTGCATACCATTTGTTTGACGAAATGTCCTTTTAATAGCATATATGATCAGCATAATAGTTGCATACCAGTTGTTTGTCGAAATGTCAGTTGGCTGTAGGTATGCATTCCATATCTAGTTTTCATGTATATGCATTGAAAATACCAAAAAGAACTGCACTCGCATACTAGTTCATTGTAAGAGGTATTGTCAACATCATTGGTGAACTTCCTAAATTTCTTGGCAACTTTCAAAGTGTATCAAACAATCTGAAATACAAAAATCAGAATAGAGAAAGACAACATACAAAGTTTTTGACAATATTCCTTGAGCCAAAATCAGTCAGTTTGGGCAAGGGATATTACATTTTTCCAGAGTGAAGATTGATCACTTTAGAAAAGGTTTAGGTATGATAGAAAGGTAATCTGCTTTGTAAATAAGATGTTTAATGTGTAAACTTCTTTTGTCATGTTGGGACATTTTGGGTTTCACCCCCTGTGTTCATATCTAAGAGGTGACGATCTCTCAGATTATGAACACTTGTATGCAGACATCATAAGGTGACGATCTTATGATTCTCTAAACCAGTTATCATGTTGGATCTCTGGTATGTCATGGATGTGCCATGATGGTGTTGTGATAAAACATTTGTATACAATGTTTGTGCACATATCACAACCTGGATAAGATGAGAATTTAACCATCCTCATATGTTTATCCTTAGTATTGCGTGTTTAAGCAATACTGATATCACGTGTTCAGGTGATATCTTGTCATAATGAAATGATGAATCTTCTATATCACATGGTTAGGTGATACTCTATGTCACATACTTAGAGTGATGTTTTATATTTGTATCTTGTGTCCTGATGGTACTTCATATCATATGTATAGATGATATATATTCTTGGAGACTGACATTATTCTGGTTATGAAAGAGAAATGTGATGCAGGTTACTTTATCTATCTTCCAAAGCTAAGAGGGAGTGTTAATGCATTAGTAGCTTCTGCAAGATAAGACTTCTCTAACCCGTTAATCTCCTTTATTTTGTTATGGTTTATTCATCTATGCTATTAGATTATCTGATTTATGCTTTCCGAACTAAATATGTTTATTAGATTGTAACATTGATCATGATTATGATATTGGCATTGGATAAAGATGGATTAGATCGACGACTTTCTTAACATAGTTAAGCGTCGATCTAAATGCTATCGGGCTAATAACCCGATAGCATATTAATGTTGATTCATTTGTGAATCGGCATTAATATGCTATCGGGGTATTAACCCGATAACATATGTAATGCTATTTGTTATCGAGTTTAGTTCATACCGATAAACATTTATAATCGGGCCATTAAGAAAGCATCATAACTAATACCGTTTCAACCGAGTGTTTAAGTATTAAATGTTAGTTACCAAACATAATTGAAATCGGGATGTGCAATATGGAAAGACACTGATTAATAGGTGCCTTGATCGGTCATGTCTAAAAGACATGACCGGTCAAGACATCTATTGACCGATCTTCTAAAACATATAAAGCCCGACATGAATCATTTGGAGAAGACATATATAAATATTAATTATCTCTCTCCTTCAACCTGCAACAAAACAATCAGATTATTAGACAATATAATCATATAAAATTCTCACATATATAATTTGTTCTTTTATTGCAATTGAATAAAACTTTACAATTACAACAAACATCACTTAACCGCTTATGCAACAGGAGGACCATTACAAACAGATATCACTCAACCGCTTATGCAGTGGTAGGACTGAGTAACAAATATCACAATATAGGCGGCAAGCCAGCCTCTTCCACTTTCCAGTGGGAATGCTTACAATCCAGAAATGGTTAGTAGTACTACTACTTAACTTTACAATATAAAATAGAGAGATAGAATAGAGAAGTAATGTTGTTCAATGCTGATAAATTTTTTCAAACAGTTATTAACTCCCAAAAGATCCTTCAACATGAATTTATGAAATCCTAGGATCAATAACACACAGACCAGCAACTTCAAGAAACTAAGAAATGCTCAATTCTCTCTCCAAAATCACCCAAAAACACTCCAAATCACTCCCAAATCAACTAACCTACTCACACTACGAAAGGCACTCCCAAACACCAACTTCTGGAAATCTGTAATTTTAGGGCAGCAAGCTGAAAACCCACCAAATCACTCATATCTTTCTCTATACTCAATGGAAATCCTCCAAACTAGATGCAAATGAAAGATACAAGGAAGGTGATATGGATAGAATAAATAAATAACAACTAACAATGCCCCAAACCCAAGACACACAACCCAAAGCACCTCCAGTATAGGGCGTACCAAAGCCTAAGTTCGATTTGCAAGATAAATTTCAATACACCACGAAAACCAATGCAAACTTATAGGAAGAATCATTGAGGACATCGAAAACCAAGGAGCCAATACCTAGAAGCAGCAGGAGGTCACACAGAGAGTTATGAATGAAAATATGCTTCAGCCATGACTTCCCCAGCAGTCTAGAAACACACCAAAACTTGAACTACAACAGAACCAGCAATCCCACACTTCAACAAACTCGCAAATATCACAGAAAGAACATGGAAAACAACTAGGTACTGTCTTGCAAGTGCGAAATTGCACTTAGCTAGGAAGGCTCACTTCGAAGCTCAGATTTCAATTGCCAAACCGACAGCATGACGATGCAATTTTTCAAGATGTCCAAATGGGAGGCCAAGCACCTGTATTTATAGTTTTTTTCCTCTGAAATTCAAATGTAAGTGCTCCCAAATTCACTTCTCTAATTTGCATTTCATTTCACTATCACATGGCGTCCAAATGACATCTCATTTCATTTCCCAAGGTGGGCGCCCAAGTTGCATTTTAACCAATAATTAAACAAGTTCGAACTTGCCCAAGTCTTCAACAATAACTTAATGCATTCTTCAAATTTCAACGCCTAACTTAGGAAAATATAACATTGATATAAGATATAAATATATCTTTTCCTAAGTCGTCCAATATAACATTAATCAGTAATAAAATAATTAAATATAAGATAAGGAAATAATATTTAATTAAATCATTTATGACTCCAATACTGATTATTAACAAAATCCACGATGAAGCTGAGCAATGAAGACGATTGAACTGCTACAGGATCAGGACCTTGGCCAAATTGCTAAAAATAGAATTGCTCAATACTGCCACTTACGAAAAATAGTAAGTCATGGAATATTCCTTCGAAAAACATGATCTGCGCACCTGGAGAAAGAGCTTAAAAAGCTCAGTAAGACAACATCATCCAAATAGCCAAACCCTAACTTACTAAAAATAGTAAGTTCTCACTTCATCAAACAATCAAATGCATGTTATGCCACCCTGGAGCTCATGAAAAACCCAGAAGGAAACCATAGACAAAATTGAAGAATTCCCTCCTGGTAAACCCTAAAAAGCTCTTGCAGAACTCCACAAAAGTCGGAAACCCTAATTCTCCTTTCCACATAGCCTACGGGTCTTCGGAATAGGCCAATGGACCACTGAATGCACATCACTGAGAAGGGGACATTACAATAATGCTGACAATATTGTATTTGTTTTTTAATATTGAGTATCTATTAAGGGGTCTCACCCCATTACGCAATATAGATCAAACACCAAGAACGTGCACAAAATCTTATGCAAACCTGTGCAAGTGTGATAGGTACAACAAGATGATGTAAAAATTCCAACATATATCTACCGTTCAAGCACTACCCAAAAGAACACCAAAAAGTACCAGCATAAGTATCATCTCAGAGTAGACAAATTATACTAAGAGAACAAATTGTAGCATAAAAACCTAATGAAACATCAAATCTAGAAGACCTATAGTGATAAAAATCCATATCTTGAGCATACTAGAAGCAGCTATATATTAAACAGTCCCCAATGAGAAAGACTTGCACTGCCAAGAATTGAACGTTAGCCCACACAACCCTATTAAGCACACCTTCACCCGAGACAAGAACCACCTTGACCATAGTAGGAGAAAAGGGAGATTCCAAACCATCTTAACAAATGCCATCAATGAGTAGATCATGTCAATTTATCATTTGCAAAACCAGGAGAGAGAAACCATCAACCTTCAATTGCCCATTATTTTGGGAGATCAACATATGTTTTATCATCTTCCAAACATCCTGATATAAATCCTCAAGAATACCAATGCCCCGACTAAGTCTGTTGAAATCTGCTATTTATTTCTTGTCCTTAGTCTACATAGGAACTATTATGTCCCCTATTAGGACTTAACTTAATTTTCCCTAGAATTCCTAATTGAAGCCTGGATTAATGCCTTGATTTAGATCGTGCAACCAGGTTAGTCATCAATAGAAAAATAAACATATATTTCACCAATGTTCCAAAGGGAATTCTACTCATCATTACATGAGATTCCCTTAGGGCTTTTCCCAACATTTCATCCACACTTTGAAGCACCTGAGAGATCATACAAGGCGCATTGAGTCTATCCATCAAGCCTAGGAGCTCATTAATGGCATCTGCCATTCGACCTCCCAGCCCCACTCGAGGTTACCACTACTTGAATGGACCTTATGCTATTTGCCCTCCTCATATATCCTTCCGCCCCTCCATAATGGGATGGTGGATTGGCTATAAGCTTAAATGAATCTTATCCACATTAATCATACATTCTTATTATTAATCAGATGTTAGAAGCAATAGAATCTGTACAAACATTCATACTTCTTATCAAATGAAGACATATAATGAGTCATCTAAATCATATGATAATGCATTATATTCATACCACAATATCTACTAGTTATGTAACTGCTGTTAATTTCTGAGTTTGTAATTTGTATTGGCTTGAGTGCTGGTTCATCCTTTTTGATGCCCCCCTTGATGGATGCTTGCAATGGATACTTGTACCTTCCATCGATGGTGAGTAAGCATGTCGCCTCATGTTGTTACAACTTCTTGGAAGAGGAGCGACTCTTCCTTGTATGACTGTTCCCTTTAATAACTAAACACTGTCTTATGAATTGCTAGTTTAACTTATTGAACTGCCTCTTATCATTAATCAAATCGCATCTTACTATTCTTAATACTTAATCATGTTTATTGCTGCTTGTGGGAATTGCTGCCATTAGGAGGGATGATCAGATATTATTCAAGGTGTAATAATTCTTAAGGCACAAACTATTATCATCATTATCACAATTTGATTTGAACTGTTACTATCATTATTGCTGCCTTCATCCATACTGTGATTCACTGCCTTTATTGACACTGAAATTGCTGCTGGGATTAATGATGAGATCTTGTCTCTGCACCAGTGCAGGGTTAGATTGTTTTCTCTCAGTTTGATCACGTCTGATTCAGATTACCGAAAATTGTGAAGCCTTATATAATAAGACAATTTTCTATGCGTAGGTTTCCTTAATGCACTTTAGAGGTGGTGCAAATATTGTTGTTATGGGAGGGCATGGCAGTCCACCCTTCCCAAGATTCCTTGTCCCCAAGCAATGATCATGGATAGGGTGATAAAGATGATTTCCAATTTGCAATTTCTCATAGTTTCTCTTTCACTGTATGTAATATCCCCTTTCTAGCGTTCATAATGTGATGTGTCATTAGCCTATTTCCACATGGTACCATAGGCTAACAAGGATATAAAAGGGACTTAGAGGCCTTTTGGCCTAGGCAGTTTCAGTTGTAGATCATTCTGAGGTGTTTAGAGGGAGTTTTGAGCATACGTGCTATTTATAGTAAGTCATTCTGGACTTGATTGGGACCTCCAGTGGCAGTGACATGTCGATGGTAAATGTTTAATATCGACAGAAGATTTATTTATCATTGATATGATTTATTGTGCATTAATAAAGTTAGTTTATAAAGTTAAATTTAAAGATTTAACTTTATTAATGTTAAGTCTATAGTTGTGGGAAATATTTAAATAAAATGGTCCCCTTTATTTATAATACATCGGAGACATAAATTTTAAAAAGGGTTTTATGTTTATTTATCCCACATTGGCAAAGCTAATGTATGAGCTCTTGTGAGAGCGTTATAAAAGAGATTGAAGTGCTCTCTTTCACCATGCTTGGTTGAATGGATAATTTGTGAATTATTTGGAGAGTTCATCTTTAAGGGTTTGTGAGGATGAAATCCCCCACGAATGACATTCTTCTCACTGTTGCAAGACACAGTTAGGAGGATTAATGGTGTTTTCATTCAGAAAACACATTGGGCTTACAAAGTCTTAGATTTTTCAAATAGAGAAGGGCAGATTTGAGGGCATTGGTGGCAGCCAAAAAGAAAAGAAAAGAGTTGCTACAGTGCTGCGCTACAGTACACTGCTACAGTACTTTGCTACAATGTCGTTGCTACAGTGCACTGCTACAGTGATTTTGCAGATTTCAATTCAAAATCAGATTTATGTATTTCTAGATGAATATTTTGGGGTATGTGATTCCAACTTGTATTCAGTTTAGAAGAGACATTTCTATATTCCAATTTCAATCAGTTTTAAAGAATAAGTTGTGTCTTGATATTGTCTTTGCTATCTATTGTTGTTGTATTTATTTTTCTTTCAAAGGAAAAAACATTGCACAATACCATAAACTTCTGAAACAGAAAAACAAACTCAGAAATCAGTCTTAAAAATGAATGCGAACCAAGTGTTTGACAAAATGTCAAACCACACAAACTGAAAAAACAAGTGCAGAAAGGACAGGGGTCTTTACATTGTACTACCCTAATATTATCTCAAGTTTCCATTTTGAACTGGAGTCGCTTAATAATTAGCTTAGGATAAGTTTTATCTCATCCCCTAAGGAAGATCATTGGTCTTATTGAAATAGTATTGTAAGTCCAAAATCAATTTCCGCATGTATAAGTAATTAGTTCTGATTTATTTATTTGAGGTAACATAGAAAGAGGAACTTTCCATACATTAAGATGAGGATTAGAAACAGGACACACATCTATGACTTTAAATGCAATGATCACTTTCAGGTTTATCACATAGTTAATCCAAAGTTTCCAGACATATTAGCAAATGCTTCTCTCCAACTCAGAATTCATAATGTAGTTATAAAATCTCCTTTGTTGTATTTTCTCATTGCTTCTTCCAAATGTCTACCTTTCCAAAATAAAGCTCTTGCTGTCTTGGTAGCTTGTTGTTTATGGGCATTCTTCTTCTGCTGCATTACTCGGATATTGTCTTAAGTTGAACAAACATGTACCAAAATATGTTGTCTTTGATTCAAGGTAGGTTATTATTATCTAACATTAAGCACTTTGGGATAACTAAGACTCATGATCTTCTCTTTAATAATGTCACTCGACTCCCACGAATGATCGAGGAATTGTGAATATTGATCCTTTCGATGTGGTTCCTCATGTGATTCTGTATAATTTTTCTTTCAAGCAATTGCAAGAGAGGGAGAATTAACCGGTAACATCAATGATCTATTCCACTTTTATCCTCAAGAGATTATTTGAACCTTACGAGTTGAAAATAGTTTGGAACTTGAAACCAAGAATCTACATTTCCTACAGCTGTGAACAAAATGTTCCTCTTCGTGTGCTAGAAACGAGTTTGATACAAAGTTCTGAATTCATATGTCAAGTTTGTTGACAAATCGATAAGTGTATATAGGTGAGTGCTGCAATTGATTGATTATATTCTTTTGATGATGAGTGAATATTAAGTTTTTGGTTGTTTGTTCTATAATTGGATTCATGAATGTATGATGGGTTGATATTCAATATTTGATGATTGATCGTTATTGATTTTTGATGATTGACAATTGACTTATCAATTGATTGGTATTTGTTGATGGAGTGATGCATGATGATGAATTTCTGGTGGATTGATAGATTCCTTAACTGAGGCTTTACGGAATTGATATTTCAATGATTTGCCCAGGTGACTTGAAGCTAGGATGAATTGCTTGATTGATGGCTTGAATATAAATTGTTGATGATTGAATGAATTATTTGAGTGTTTTATTCTTGTGGTCGGTAATTTATTCAATGTTCTCTTTGATGAATGAGTGGATACTTGACTGAATTGATACATGATGATCCTTTCAAATAAAATGCTCTCCCCCTTTATAATTTCCAATGTGAGGGAGACACAATTCTTCATAATTAGGTCCTTTGCAAGAGTTATAAAATTTCATAGTTAATCTCTCCCCTTGGGTAATTATATTATATTTTATTAAAACTTACCAAATTCTTTGGATATGCTTAATGCTGAGGGTGGCAAAACATTACATTCAGTCAACCAAGAAACCCCTTTTTTTCTTTAACAGTTACTACTCTAATAAACATTTACCCACTGACACTTATTACTAACCTTATACTAATAATATAGTATTTCCAACTGTAATATCCCTACATAAATATTGATATATAATCAATTATCTTATTTCTCATCTTATTGATTTATTTCTTATATAACCAATTTCTATCTTATATTCTTATATAATCAATATCTAAATATTAATTTATCAACAATGTTTAATATTTAATATTAATTTATAATCAATAATAATTAATATTAAATAATAATAAATAAATCCCAAGTATTGAAGTGCTGTTTGAAAAGGCACGATTCCATTAATTCTTAGCAATAGCTTATTAAGAAACTCATGATGACAGAAGGGGGTGCAAGGAAAGGGTGTTGACTAAGAGCCACATCCTTGCACACAAGACCAAAGTTCCTAGACTCAGAATCAGCTCTGACTTGGCTCGTGACTCGGCTCGAACTCGGCAATGACTCGGCAAAATAAGAAAACCCTTGAAATTTAGAGATTTTTAACAATTTAAAACTTGTTTCATACACCCATTATTGAATGAAGCTTAAAGACACTATAACATTATCAAATAGAAGCTAATTTGATCACATACATAAACATACATCCATCACATGCGTAGAAATGTAAATTGTAGCTGAAGGAATTAGAAAACATAGATATATAGAGTTATAAATGTTGTCCAATGTATATAAAATCCATGACTTCAAATGTTTCCAAACATATATGTAACTGTAAAGTGTAAACAAAAACAAGTCTATGGCTCAGGCTCTAGCTCAACCTTGTCTATCTGCCTCCTGGAAAGGCGTCTAAGGTAGGTCCTGGATGACTGAGTAGCCATAGTCTCTGCCTGTGATGTGCCAGTTTGAGTAGCCATAGGTGCTGTGCCTGATCGTGCTCTGTCCTCCTCCTCTGCCATAGCCACAACTTCAACCTCTCTGTCTGCCTGGCCAATCCCTTTTAGGGTTATAAGAAAGGGAAATGGCAAAAAAAATCATTAAAAAATAGTATGTTTTTTTGACTGCACTTTTTTAAGTGACGCCAGCCGGGTCACGACCCTCGGACTCAGCGAGTGACTCACTGACTCGGCTAGTCAGGCGAGTCACGCCCCTTGACCTGACCGAGCCCGGGTCAGGGTCACTCGGCCCGTTGACTCGCGTGACTCGCCGCGAGTCACGGAAGGACAAGATAGGGGGAAGAAGGCATCGAATGATAAGGGAAGAAAATAGAGATCGGTGGATATAAGCAGATTGCTGTATCTTGCTGCCATTGGTATGTTTTATTCATAAATTGTTATAGTATCGAGGCTTCTTTCTGAGAATTGTTCTGCAGTTATATATTTATAATAATGTCTGAAAAATAAATGAATATATATATATATGTCTTGATTAGAAAAAAATAATAATATTAGATTGTAAATCAGAAAGAACTCTTAAGGTAATAAACATTAAGAAGAATATGTATATTGCTGCTATTATCAGTATTTATGAAGACGGGGATGGGGTGTTCCAAAGAGGGGCAGTCTAAATCCAAGCAATAGGTTAAGTCCCAAGATAGGGTGGGGATCAGCGACCCATAAGCCTTGAGGGTATAGACCCAAGAATAGGTAAGGGCTTGAATCTGTAAACTTTGAGGGAACCTATTGTAGTTGGTCTCTAAGCGCTTTGGTAACGTACATAGACCCTTCTCCCTTAAAACTGAAGTAGTAGTAGGGTTTGATATCTATATTAAGAACTATGAATAATGAATTTAATTATCTAATGAGCAAGATAAATAAGCACTTCTTAATAACTAATAAGTTGAAGAATATCAATGACTGGTTCTCATGATTAGTCTCTCAATCAATTTTAGTATATTGAAATAGGTAAATTATGTTAATCAGGTAGGGGACATTACACCAACACACCTCTTCTTTACAAGTATCAAATGCCTTTTTATATCTCCACATACCCTTGAAGAGATGCCTCCTTTTTGGGAGCAATACATAACTCTTGTTAACAATCCATCCTTATCTTGTCTACAAACTAACTCATTGGTTCAAAATTGGTTTCTAATCAACCTTCATCAAATCTCTTTGGCTAGAATATCACCTATTGAGACACATTTTCTTGCATAAAATCTTTAGCAACTTTGCCTTATCCAAGCATCTTCTTGTATTATTTACCGTTGTTTACCCACAATAATAATTTCCAGTTTGTTTTATCATTGCATCATCATTCCTATTCCATTTTCTTTCATCATTCTACATTCTACATTACATCAATCTAGTACCTGCAATAGTGGCCTTGCATAGCTCATACTTGGCTAAACTTTGTTTATTTGGATTTCAAACATTATAGTATAATGCCCAGACCTAGTCTAGACACACATTTTGCTTGCTTATGTATTTAGTATGGTATTTAGAGGCACACTTATCCAATTCTTAGGAGGGATTATGCCTGATTTTTATTGGTCCTAGATGTTTACCCGTTCTATTTTCTTGGTTCGGGTTTCTAATTGCTTCTTGTTTTCTCATTTCTCTTTCTAAGACCCTTTTGAGCCCTTTGGCTAGGTTGCTTCAACTACCTTTCACAGGATGACATGAACAGTTGTAATGTCCCCTACTAGGGTTTGGTCAATTTTAACAATTAATCTATTTTCAAAGTACTTATGACTTAAACTAACCTGGTTAAGTGTCAAGACTCTCTTAACATGAATCAAATCTGAGATGGTCTATCTTTCTTTAGTCTATCAAGTACTGACTATCTTATCATAATAAATAATTAATCTTGCTCAGATCCATTTACAAATCCTTTACGTATTTATTAATTACTAATTATATGAATTATTACTAATTTCTAAAAGTATTATTATAATTATTATATTATTATTTATTATTAATAATTATATTAATATTTATTATTATCCATATCTATATTTACAATCCTTATTTTATCCCGTACTCTGATTTGAGTATATATATATATATAGAAAGTAATATTACCGATTGTTTATGTATCAGCTAAATCCTTTTATATAATTTCCTAACACTATTGCAACTTAAAACAATCCTAGTTAGTAATATGTTTACTGGCTAGTAATGGCAGACAGATCTGACGCATGTCACATCTGGTCTGCCATTGTCATGTTACTTGGTATCCTTATATTGCACTCTATTTTAATATTTCTATTAATATTAAATTCTGCATAGAAAAATTATCAAACTTCATATATATAAAAAAATACATTCCTATGTATACCATCACGGTCAAGGATGCTACCATCTGTAACTTAATAGTTCTCCTATGATCGATGGCTCTCCCATATATATATATATATTCCCCCCCAATGCCATTGCAGACGATGCCCCTTTAATATCATATGGGAAGAATAGAAGGATGGCAACTCTTCATTGCATCCAGAATATAAAACTCTTCACCGCATCTCCTTGGATAACTAATCGATGATTAGTTAGCGGCCTATTATATTGTCCTTTTGGCGGCGATAATGGTATTTGCTGGGTTTGTTTGATACAATGATGAATGGTAGTTTAGTTATTTGCTGAGTCCCCCATTACTTAGTCACCACGATAGCCAATATTCACTATATATATTGGCACACCTTAGAATCCCCACACCAAAATTATCATACAAACTATATCGTCGATACCCTTCAATGTTTTATTTTCTATTAACAATACTCATTAAGCGTATTTGCCAATGATAAACATCAGACTTGTTATTGGTCTAGGAATATCGATGGCCCATGTTAATTCTTTTTTAGAGTCTTCCAAATAAATATTTTTCTGTAGCCAAAGACTATCTAGTTCAATATACTTCTCTCACGATAGTTCCCGTAATAAACATTATAATTCTCTATATGAATAAGACGATTTCCTCTCTGAGGTCTTCGTCCTTTAGTCTTATTGATATAATATGTAAATTATGTTTATAGTTTATAATATACATATTTATATATAATATTAATTATTTTGATTTGAATATTTCAAGAATATTATTAGTAAAAAATATTAATATTTAATAAATTAAAAAATTTAAAATAGTTGCTTGGTGATAATTATTATATTAATTAATAATAATTGATAAATATATATAAGGATCAAGGAGGGGACATGACAGTCCGCCCTTCCCGAAATTGCTTGTCCTCAATCAATTGACAATTTTTTCAAACTGAGTCATCTCTTGAAACACAAGGTATACATATATGTATAGACACGAAGCATACATGAAGTATACACACAAGACATTTAACGTAATGAGGCATGAAGCCTGAATACATTTAGTACACACGAAGCATGAAGCATTAAGAGTATGTAAGACATGGATGGCATGAAATACACACGAAGTCATTTAAACACATACAAAGTTTGAAGTATTCATGAAGTCTTGAAGCATAGACAAAGGTAATTCCTATAGCCATATTCACACATACAAGTAAGATATGCAACATACACGTCATATGGAGGTGCAAACAGAGTAACACTCTGTGTACAAACCCAATACATCAAGAATACACATGAATACGCAAGACATGAGTCATACATACAAATACACGAGGTGTAAATCCAAGACATATAAGACAAAGTTCTACATTAAAGAGGGAGTATAGACAAGGTGTGAAGCAGAGTGAATACAATTAGGGCATGTAACATACAAGTGAAATACATGTAACACATGAATCATGTAGTGCATAAGTTATGAAGCACATGAAGTATGAAGCATGCACATAAATGTTTTCAAGTCACAAAGCATATATATGGAGTGTATGTGGTTATGAGAGAAGTACTTATGTAGAACAACATATGCTAGATAGGACACAATCACATGTAAAGCATACATGGTAGATACACTTAGAGTACGCACACGGGGTAATCATTCTGAAAACAAATCAGGCCCGAAGTAGCTATGTTTAAGATACCAAACATTTAAAGAAGGCACATGAATGCACATAACACATTGAAAGCATATCAATCATGATGCGACACATAATCAAGACATAAAGCATATGCTAGGAAGGTGTGTATGACCCGATCATGCTGAAAACGTGACAAACATGGAGCAATCACACAATTATACAATACAAGTATACATGTACACATACAATGGAGCAAACATATTGAAGACAGAATCAATACATAAATATCAACAAATAATGAAATGTATATACAGTTAAGAGAACATACATTAGGTACATGAATACCCTTAAAGCATGAAGCAATACATAGAAGTCATGTAACACAAAACCATAAGTATATATATACGGAGTATGAAATAGTACACATGTAAACATGGAGTAATATACATAAGGCATGGAGCATAGAAGTATGGCATGGAACATTCACGTAAGCACAAAGTAATATGCAAATACATTGAGGCATGAAGTATGTACATATGACATATAAGGCTTGAAGTAGCACACAAATACACATGAGGTACAAAGTATGTATAAGGAAGGCACTCATGGAGTGAACACGCTAAAGACACATCATTCATAAGGCACACACAAAGACTGTTTACCTCACTGGGTAAACAGGAAGAATACAGAAACTGAACAGCAATGCACAATGCAATTACAAAGGAAGTACCAGAATAAGCTTTCCATTAATGTCAAAAGATGTTCATATTATAATCTGTCGCCAACATTACATGTCCTCCAATACCCGGAGGTGATACAATATATGACTGCCGAAGGGGTGCGACACAACCGTTGCGACTCCAACTACCTACCCGTCGGCTAACTAACTATTATAATTAACATTACTAACTATACACTTTTTCCCGATAACATCATCCCCCCCAAAAAAGAAGTCGTCTTCGACGACTAACATCAAAATGGAGACAATGTAATATAAATATACAACCAAGTGAAAGTCAAGGAGGGGGCTGAGGAAGCGTCCCTGAAGTCGAAGGGTGAGAGGCAGGTGTCTGGGCCGCCAGGCGGGCGCGGAGCTCATAGACCTGCTGGGTGCGTGCTGCCACATCCCGCTCTGCCACCAACACCTTCTCTAAGACAGTCTTCACCATAAGCGCAGCCTCCAGTAGCTCCTTCTCCTTGGTATCGGCCGACTCTGTCATGCGAACCAACTGGGCCTGAACAACATCTAACTCCTGCTGGACGAGACTCCGCGCACTCTGCTCCTCCGAAAGACGGGTGTCCACCGCAACCTTCTCTGCGCAGGCTGTCTCAAGCTGTGCGACCAACTCTGATCTCTCGGCTGCCCACGAGGCTTGTTGTCTGGCCATGTCCTGCTCTAACTCAACTCGAGCAGCCTCGCGAACCGCAGACTCATGCTGCGTCTGGCGTAAGGCATAGTAGGCCTCCCTGTAAACCTGCTCAATCTCCCGGACGAGAGTCGTCACCCTACTCTCCACGACGGGCTGAGGCACACTCCAAGCCTCCAACATCGCATCCGTCTGGATAACTGGCCACCCTCGTGTCTCAAAACATGAAGTGAAAGCTACGGGACAGCCGTCTCGCATAAACTGGAGGACCTGCTCTAATTCCTCCACAACCTGCTGCAGAGCTCGTGTCTGAGCCGCGGCCACCACTCACCGACCCCTCGTCACCATATCTGCCAAATAAACCTCAATATCCTCTCCATCTAGCCCCGATGTAGGTACAAGAAGCCCACGTGGTAACTCAAAAGTCTCCTCAACCACACCTGCTCCATCCTGCTGGCACAATGGTGTCTCCCCCGCCCCCTCAAGTGTAGCAATCGCCTGCTCTGGGCCGGTAGGAACACCCTCTCCAATGACTTGTCCCTCTGCTGGTGCCTGCGTCTCCGCCGAGGAATCCTCCAGATCCACCACCTCAGTGGGAGGCTCTCGCCGAGGTGAAAGTACAGCTGCTCCTACGGGTGGCATCACTGTCATCTGGAATCTCCGGGTCAGCCAACTCCCCATAGCCGCCACCGATGGAGCTGCACTCAACACCTCCGACCCTCTCTCCCCCTCAGAAACATGTGCCGCGATGGGTTCCTCCAACAAGGAGGCAGCAACCGTCACCACTGCGTCGGATCCCACGACGTCCAGTCGTACCTGAGGCTCCGTCTCAACCATCTCCCCTGCCATGCTGTCAATACATGCCTCTGCGGGAGTCGGTCCTGCGGCTGGTGCACAAGCCTGATGCGGTGGTATGGCGGAAGGTGCTGCGGCCGGCTGCATGGGCCCGAGTGTAACGGGCGTGCGGCTCTGCCCAAATGCCGGAATCGAATTACTGCCCGCTGACGACCCCACAAGGGTGCCAAGTGGGAGTGTGGGTGGTGCAAACAACACTCGCTCTCCGGCGGGTTCCATCCTCCCCTCGTCTGTGGCCCGACTACTACTGTCATCCTCATCCTCCGAATCCTCGGAATCCTCTGCACTGCTAGAAGTTTCTCGCCCACTATCTGGTTCTGCTGCGGTGGTCTCTAATACCCGTTTCCGCTTCGTGGAAGAGTGTCCAATATCCAGATGTCGCCAATGCATGATAGGAGGCTCACCCTCCGCCAAAGGTCCCTGTGGCCTAACTTCCAACTCGGCCTCTGGCACTGCTTCCCGCGTAGCCTCCAAAAACAGTCCAATGGCATAGTGGGGCATATAAAAGGTGCGCTGCTCCATCATCAAGAATGCGCACATCCGCTCTGATAACAAGGTAGCCCAATCATACACTACATCGTTCAGTAACCCGTTCATCAATATGATCTGTGGCAAAGCGATGTCGGATGCCCTACCCGACCCTGTCAACCTGCTTTTGATGACGTCCATTATGCATCGCCAATGACCCTCTGCGACAAAGGACCTACGCATCCCACGACCCTTCGTGGCGTCTATGATGCTCGCCATCTCTGCTGGGGTCAAGTCTCGCGACACTCGCGTAATCCAATGTTCCTTTTCCTCCCGTGTCATCTTCTTCGCCTTCAAGTCCACTTTCTTGCCATGTATGCCTGGGATGCCAAATACTCTCGTGAAATCTGCAGGTTTGAAGGATATGGTGATATCCTTCCCAAGATACTCAAATGTGCTCGTCCGTGAGTGGCTATCAAAGGTATCAACCATATATCGCAATGCTCCCTCGTACTCGCGAATGGCGAACACAGGCATCCGGATAGCCCATTCTACCCCTGCTTTGCGAAGACTTGTCTTCACCAAATTATCATCCGGCGTGTCTTGCCACCATTTCCGACATTCCACCCCATTCAATCCCTCAAAGGTGATATTCTGTGAAGTGGAGGTGTTCTTCCCTCATGCAGTGGGCTGCTGTGGTGTCTTTTTCTTCTGCCTGGCTTCCATTGTGCCACCTGCTATTCGAACACCTGAAGGAAGAATACGTGCATCCGGCTTCCTATGGCTGCTATCCTGCAACTATTTTTTCCAATTTCTTTTTCCCGCAGACTCCATTGACCACTTCTTGATTTCCCCTTGTCGGACGGAAAGCACCTAACTACCTCCTCGCAGATAGGCCGTACGGCGGTAATCCCAACTACCTCCGGCTAGTAAAAAGCTGAACAAAAAAAATCCTCTTGTCCTCCCGCACTACACCGCACGGTAATTTTGAAGAATCTTCACAATTTTATCTTGTGTAGTCAACCGCTTTAGCTTTGAACTCAATAATCGCCGGAAATTTGGAGGCCCCTCATGTCGTTGCTCAATGTAACTTGCAATTGTAATAACATCCTAAATCAAGTGTTTTTTTTCAACATCTTGAAGAATGAGGGCTTTAGCAGGCTTGGCTAACAAATCTGTGTACTCCTGGAATGGAGATTTTGAGAAGCGAGTCTCCCTCCACAGATCGGGTGTTAAAAATCTGTATGTCTTTAACAAACAGTCAAATGTTGCCTTGACAAAGTTCCCCCGCGTTTTAGTCGAACCGCGAAAAGACGTCCTCAATACCAGCAAACTGCAGAACCTTCTTAGGCACGCGCGCCGCCACAATACCAGCACCTCGCGGAGCCGGCACCATTCTCACCGTAACAGACCCACATTTACCCGTCACCTTAATGGGCACGGTATGCGGCTTCCCTATCTTGTTTCCCCAATAACCCCTCCTTACGGGAATAACAGACAATTTGGCCAAAATGAAAGCACCGCGAATCGCCGTGGCGACCTCCTTGCTACATTTGACGCCCAGTCCGACATGGCCATTGCAGTCACCGACAACAACGAAGGCCTTGAATCGCGTTCTCTGCCCTGCCCTCGTTTGCAAAAGCTTCTCGATCAAACATCCAACAATTTCACGGCTTCTTCCACCGCACGGTGGCTACCTTCTTTCCCTCCCTTCGGCTGCTCTTGTTTTCCCTTCGGCTGCTTTATGCGGTGTGTTTGCTTTGTCTTGTGCGGCGTTGCAAACGAAAACTTTTATTTCCCTTCGGCGTGGTGGCGTGGTGGTGCGGGGTTCTTGCTGCGTGTCCTGTTTTTCCCTTGCGCTCCGTTTTATCTCCTTCGGCGGTTTTGCGGCTTTATACCCACGCGGCTTCCACCGCACGGTGGCGTCCACCGTCGGTGGTCCCACCGTTGGTGGCTTCCACCGTCGGTGGTCCCACCGCACGGTGGCTTCCACCGCACGGTGGTGTCCACCTTCGGTGGTGCCACCGCACGGTGGTGTCCACCGTTGGTGGTGCCACTACGTGGCCACCGTACGGTGGTCCCTTTTCCTTTGTTTTTTTTTCTTTTTTTTTTTTTTTTTTTTTTCCCATTTTTCTTTTATATATTTTTTTCAAATTTTCATATATATATTTTTTTCGAATTTTCTAATTTTTTTTTTTCTTTTTTGCATTTTCATTTATTATCAGACTGCGACTGCGCGCCTCCTGTCGGGCTGCTCCTGCACGCTTCCAACCTCTGGTGATACACTTTCAGTTTTGACCCGTTGACGCCTTCTGGAATTTCCTATCCGTCGAGGGTCGAGAGCTTGACTGATCCATTCGCTGCGACCTCTCGGATCCTGTAAGGGCCTAGCCACTTTACTCTGAACTTGCCGGGCTTAATCTCGTTCCGTCCGTTATACTTTAGGACTAATTGGCCCAGCGTGAACCTCGCCCGCCGAATGTGTTGGTCATGCCAGTATTTCCTGCGTTGCTGGGCCACGTCTGTCACCCATTGTGCCATTGTCCGTCTTTCATCCAACTTATTTAAGGCGTATAGTCTCTCTCGAAGGCTTTCCATGTCGCCTAGCTTGTTGTCAATAGCGATTCTAAGACTTGGCACCATGAATTCGACCGGTACCACAGCCTCCTGGCCATACATCAATTGGAAAGGTGTCTGCCCGATGGTTACTTTATAAGTTGTGCGGTACGCCCAAAGTACCGAAGGCAGACGCTCCTCCCAGTCTTCTTTTTCCACCCCACAGGACTTATAAATTACCGACACGATGATTTTGTTGGTCGCCTCAGCCTGACCGTTTGCCCTGGGGTAGTACGGACTTGATAGAGAATGAAAAATTTTGAACTCGGTTGTCAGTAGTCGAACAATATGATTTACAAAGTGCCCCCCTCTATCACTTGTCAGTTGAATAGGTATTCCGTACCGGGTGATAATCTGTTCATAAATGAATTTTGCCGTACTAACGGCGGAGTTGTCTGCCAAAGCCCTCGCCTCGACCCATTTGGTCAAATATTCTGTCGCCACGACAATGTATCTACATCGTCGAGCGCGACTTGGTTTCAATGGACCAACGAAGTCTAACCCCCATCTTTCGAACAACTCTTGAGCATGCGACGGGTTAAGTGGCATGAAATCTCTCTTTAACGGTCGCCCAGCACGCTGACATGTATCACAACTTGTCACCCATTCTCTGGCGTCATTATGCAGTGTCGGCCACCACAAGCCCGCTAGGAGGACCTTCCTTGCTGTCGTATCCGGTCCCATGTGTCCTCCAGCAGCCCCTTCATGGGCTTCTCTCAATACTCCTGGGATTTCCTCTTCCAAGACGCATCGTCGTAGGATCTGGTCAGGTCCCATTTTGTAGAGAAGACCATTTATAAGTTGGAATGTTCGGCTTCTTAATACAAGTTTCCGTCTTTCGCCTGGTGACATTTCCTTAGGAAATTTTGACGTTGACAGATATTCACCCACACTCGTGTACCAATGAGGAAGGATGGCAATGCGGAAAAGATGGGCGTCCGGAAAATCCTCGCTAACGCCTTCGGCCGGCTCTCCAGACTTGATCCGTGATAGCTGGTCGGCTATGACATGGCTCTTGCCAGGTCTGACAATGATGTTGAACGTAAATTCTTGTAACAGCAACAGCCATCGACTAATCCGCCCCTGGATGATTGGCTTGTTCACCAAATACATCAACGCCTGATGATCCACATAAAATGTGAATGGTGTCGCCAATAGGTAATGTCGGAATTTTTGGACGGAGTATACCATGCCAAGGGCTTCTCTCTTCGTCGTGCTGTAGTTCCTCTCCGCGTTTGACAAGAGTCGACTTGCAAAATATACTGGGTGGTCCAGCCCGTGGCTGCCGACCTGTGCCAGGGTGGCCCCTATGGCGAAGTTGGATGCGTCGACATGTACATGGAACTCTTTGTCCCAGTCTGGGTATGTCAAGATTGGCGCACCCACCAATCGTGACTTTAACTCTTGAAAAGCCTCTTCTTGGGCCGTCCCCCAGACGTACGGCTCCCCCCTTCGTGTCAGCCTATCAAGTGGGTATGATACTTGGGCAAAGTTCTTAATAAACCGCCTATAATACCCGATGTGTCCAAGAAATGACTTGACGCCAGTGACATCGTCGGGCGCCTCCATCTCCACAATGACCCGTATTCTGTCAGGGTCCGTCTTCAGTCCAGCCTTGCAGACGATGTGCCCTAGTAACTTGCCCTGAGGCACCATGAATCTGCATTTCTTGGGATTTAGGGCGAGGCGGGCTCGTCGGCATCTCTCCATGCATTCGCCAAGTGCAGCCAGATGTGCCTCCTCCATGCTGTAAATGGACCAATCATCCAAGAATGCTTTGAAGTTTCCTACGGACATTTTATCGAAGATATGGAGGATTATCCGTTGAAAGGTAGCTGGCGCATTGCACAACCCGAATGGCATCCGGTTGTATGCATAGACGCCATCTTCTACGATAAAGGTGGTCTTCAATTTGTCCTCCTCTGCAATGGAAATTTGGTTATATCCGGAGAATCCATCCATAAATGAATAAATTTCGTGACCCGCGACTTCCTCGAGGATGGTGTCTGTGAATGGTATGAGAAATGGATCTTTAATTGTGACAGCATTCAAACACCTGAAGTCTACACAAATTCTTATCTGATCGGCCTCCTTTTTCAAGGATATCACAATGGGTGATACCCATTCACTCGTCTGGACCTTGAAGATAATCCCTACTTCAAGCATGCGGTCAATTTCGTTATTTACCCTGGCTGCATAATTTTTGTTCATCCTGTATGGTCTCTTCCGTACGGGCATGGCTCCGGGAACCAGAGGGATCCGATGTACACAAAGTTCTTGTGGTACCCCCTTGAGGTCCTTATACGTCCAAGCGAACACATCTTTGTATTCTGTGAAGATTTTGAACGCTGCCGTCTTTAAGACCGGATTCCAGTCGTCGCCGACTAGAATATTTTTCTGTTCTGAAGTTTCCCCAAGGTTTGTAACTTGAAGTGCGGATTCTTCGTACCTTATGGGCTTACTTTTGTCAAACTGGTGCGCTGGTGCGTCATCCACAGGGACATCCCCTTCCTTATATTGTCCGTACTCTGGCGGAAACTCGTTCATGTCAGGTCCTTCAATCC
The DNA here is from genome assembly GCF_030272615.1 of Cryptomeria japonica. Classification (NCBI taxonomy): domain Eukaryota; kingdom Viridiplantae; phylum Streptophyta; class Pinopsida; order Cupressales; family Cupressaceae; genus Cryptomeria; species Cryptomeria japonica. The sequence goes on along the minus strand of NC_081405.1, from coordinate 506,945,401 downwards.
CCAACATATTGCACCCGTACAATAATTCATAGTCTTCCATTTGCCAATGGAAGAGCCCTCTCAAAGAATCCGTCTCATCCTTAGAACAAGCTTGAATTCCTAAGATGCCTTCATCATCTGGTTCCCTGCCATCTTTTCCTTCATCGGTATCGTTGTCTCCGTCGGACTCTGACTCTGACGCCAACTCTTCACTGACCAGTTGAGTTTTGAGGTCAATGGTATACCTTCTGCCAGCCTTTTCCATGGACAAGGTGTTCTTCTTCCAATTGTGGTTTGCTTTGGCCGCCACCAACCAGCCTCTGCCGAGGATGGCATCATACCCCTTCTTCTTCAATGGGATGACCACAAAATTCAAGACGAACGGCTGTGTTCCGATCGTCACTGGTTGCGCCATGAGTGTGCCAAGCGACTTGATGCCGTGTTGGTCTGCTCCCAATAAATTAAAGGTGGACGGCCAGAGAGTAGGTTTACCCAATTTTTTCCATGTTTCCTCTGGCAAGACATTTACTCCCTACCCGCCGTCGACAATTGTGTCGGTCAGGACGGTGCCCAATATACCCATTTCCACCACTGCTGGGTGTCTACCATTATTGATCGTCAGGGTTAATGGGTCTGCCGCTGTCTCGCCAAGGTTGTCCTTGCCATGTATTGGTTGGCCTACTGGGGTTATTATTGCGGATTGCAACAATGTCGCTCGCAAGTGCGGCATACTTTCCAGGAGGTCCTTCATTTTGACGGGTATTTCGACTTGTAACAGTTGGTTTATAATGTTTGTTTCTCCTTCAGAGCGAGAAGTACCCGCAAGCCCCTGTGCATCCTTGCTCATTGACATCTCCTTCTCTAGTTCCGCTCATGCCTCCAGTGCCTTTCGTTTTTCCATGCGGGGATCTGGATAAGTGGTTGCTTTCGTCTTGGACCTTGTTATGGCGAGTGCATCTTCCGTTTCCACATTCAATAGGTTCACGCCAGATTTGGGACAATTGCCATCATCATGGTCCCCCGGACCGCACCACTTGCAAAGTTTTTGTGGTGCTTCCTCCACTGTACAGTCTCTGGCGAAATGCCCCCAGTGATTGCAAGCTCGGCATTGTATCATCGGCTGCCCTTTAGCGTCGTATTGGATTCGGCTTCTATTATTCGTATTGTTATTATTACCTCTTCCTCGCCTGTTGTTTCGGTAGCCGCCAGACGAGGCGTTGTTGCTCGTAGGCTGGGACGTGCCGGCTGACGCAGATGGTTCTGTAAAGAGAACCTATTGGCTACGGGTCCTCATATTGTACGGACACTCCTTGATAAGGTGTCCGGCAATCTGGCAAATATCACAAAATGCTTTTTTCGGACAAGACCCCTTGGTGTGTCCGTTGGTACGGCAGTCCGTGCACCATAACTCCCCTTCGTCGCCCTTGCTTGTGCTTCCTTTGGTTGCCTTTATCTCTCTCATCATTCGCTCCATATCTTTCTGGAGAGCCCGTACCTTCCGATTAGAGTCGTCATCACTGCTATCACTTTTGTCAGAAGAGGAATCATCCTCCGACGAGGATTTATTTTTCTTCTTCTTGGATGTCTTCTGTTCACTTTCTAAATCCATTGCCCTGTTATAGGCGTCGGAATATGAAGGAGGTACTATCTTCATTTTTCGTCTAAGGGATTTCTTTAGACCTTCCACGAACCACCGTTTTTTCAGTCCGTCTGCCGGCTGGTTCTCCATCTTTCCTAGCAGCTCTTTGAGCCGCCGGCTGTAGGTTCGAACAGTCTCGTCCTTTCTCTGTTTCGTGCCGTAGATTTCGGCTACGATCTCATTATCGTCTCTTAGGAGACGAAACTCTGCTTGAAATTCCTTCTTCAAGTCTGCCCATGTGCCAATTTTAGCCTTATCTGTATCCGAAAACCAGTCGATGGCTACGCCCCTTAGGGTTGCGGGAAACTGTGTTACCCACTCGTCCTCATCGGTAACACCATTCGCTCCCCAAATTGTTTCACAAGTGCGACAGTGGTGGACAGGGTCTTCTTTCCCATCCCCATGGAACTTTGGAAGTTTTTGTTTTTGTGCCATACCTTGCCTTTTTACTACTGGTGGCTGTTGTCCTACTCCGGATGGGTCAGATCCTATAAGGGGTGCTTGACCGCCGTGCCCCGGTGTCCCTCCGACACTCCTGGCAGCCCCGATGTCTTCTCCCTCTTCTGCCTCCTCCCCACTCCTTGGAGTTTTCCTAGCCTCTGGTGTGTGTGGCAAGTCCCTCAAATCCCTCAACTGAGTTTTGGTACACTCTATCCTACGGCGGGTTTCCGCAAGTAACTCCTCCCGACTCCGTGGGTGGCCGCTGGCCTCACCGTCCCCTTCGGAGCGTTCCTCCTCTCTTCGCTTATACCTCTGTCGCCTTTCCGCTTGCTGTTCAAGGATCAAGGCACGTTGGGCTACTGCACGTTCATCTATATATTGTGGCTTATTTTTGTCCTTATTCAGTGTATTGGGCATTAATTCCCAGACAGCTTTCTATATAGTTAATGACATAAAAAGTAGAACACTTTTATTCATTCATAATGTGGAAGACAAGTTTATGCCAACAATATGACATAATCATTACAATAAGTGTTCTTTATTCCGCCCCGTATGGCTCACGGTTCAAATGCCCCTGACCTGGCGCCATCTCGTTCTGCTTCCCGTTCCTCGTACTGCTGCAAAATTTGTTGGCGTCGCTCGTCCTGGGCAATCTCCTCCAGGCGAGCTTGTTGTGCCAACGATGCCTGTGCTAGCAATCGGGGGAGATGGTTCATCAACCGATTTACCTCCGG